>NW_006297833.1:0-12142 GCF_000327345.1 Myotis davidii
TGACCAGAATGACCAGTCGACCAGTCACTTTGAAGCACACTGACACACTGACCACCAGGGGGTAGATGCTCAATGCAGGAGCTGTCCCCTGGTGGTCAATGTGCTAACACAACTAACCTCCCACTGCCCCACCCCCCAACTGGCCAGGCCCTGTCGGCCCCTGGTGCTAAACCATTCATAGAGACCTGTTTCTAGGTTGGGGTTTCATATGTAGTAGAGCAGCTCCCTCACTGTGATCTACTGAAAGTCAGCCCTCAACACAAGGGTTTGTCTCACTTCCGTCCTCTTCCTTCCCCAGGGGCCACGTGCCCACTGTGGTGGTGATGCGGTGGTGAGGGAAGGAGGAGCGGCGAGGTGGGGAACCATGCAGTGGCAGGGCGCCAACAGCGGCGGCAGTGTCCAGTGTTTGTTCCTTTTGCACCCGGCCCAGCGACCGTCACCTCCTTTCCCGACCCCACTGGGGCCCTTTGACCTGGGCTAGGACAAGGAACCAGGAGTGGGTGGTAGCAGACGCAGCCCCTTTCCCAAGGGGACCAAGGGCCAGGTCCCTCCTGCAGTCCCTCCTGCCCCACCCCCCGCCCCAGCCGGCCAACCTCCAGTGATCCCTCCCCCATGGCCAGCCAACCTCTCATGGTCCGTCCCTTCCCCTCTCCCCCGATCACCCCTGTGCACGAATTTGTGTACCAGGCCTCTAGTATAGTGATAATGTTCTAATAACTCTTTATTGTGTCAGATGGATACAAGATTTATCAGGATGATAACTTAGAAAGTTATATAATGTTTAGTCCCTGGGTTGTACACCTGAAACTAATAATTATATATCAACTAATTGAAAAATAAAAATTAAATCATAAAAAAATACCTGTTCCCTTCCAACTAGAGTAAGTTATGGGACAAAATATATGTTTTTACTAATCAAATCTACTCTAATTCACCTTATAGGGTAGAATTTTCTTGAAATCAGTGATGCCCACATATCCTTTTTCCAGAAGAATGTAATGTGTTTTAAAATAAATGAACCAGATATTGAACCAATTGGGAATAATAATAATTTTTAAAAATCCACAAGAGGAAACTAATCTTGAGACTGTCTGAACATTTGCTAACCATCTTTTCTTCTTTATTAACTCCCATGAGATTCTCAGGGACAGCTTAACAGGGACTCTCCCTTCCCTTTGAGGGTGGTTGCTCTCTCTCTCTCTCTCTTAGGCCTCCTAAAAGACCAGGGCATTGGGAAGATGAAAGGTAAGGGAAATAGGTCACTAGCCCAAAAACTAAAGACCAGAATTGTAGAATGAGTTTCCCATCTGAGGTGACAGAGATATTAGGCACCCCTTGTATGGAAAGGTTACCTAAGTAAGACCAGAGGCCAAAAGCAGGGACACTACGCTTGGGACACTGTAGCGTTGAGTCCAACTGTCTGAGCAGAGTAAGTCTATCTAAGCAGTGCCCAGCCATCACTGTGACTGTTGGTGAATCTGCCCTCAGAGCATGGATAGCAATCTACACCCCGGATGGCACCTGGATGGCAGGGTATCCCTGTGGAATAGTGTCCACCTACCTGAGAGGAGTAAGCCCATCATCCCTATGACTGGCCATCACAGTGATCGTTGGTAAGTCTACACTCAGGGCACAGGGTATGCATTCCACATCCCAGGTAGTTCCCAGACAACAGGGTACCTGCCTTACTGTGGCTCTCAGGCCACAAAACAGCCCAAGACTAGTAGTGACTCCTTTAACTCTTGGATCAGTATTTTTAAAATGTTTCTATTGATTTTAGAGATAGAAGAAGGGAGAAGGGGGGAGAGAGAAAAACATCAATGATGAGAATGAATAATTGATCAGCTGCCTTCTGCACATTCCCTACTAGGCACTGAGCCCATGACCTGGACATGTGCCCTGACCAGGAATTGAACCATGACTTCCTGGCTCATGGGTCAATGCTCAACCAATGAGCAAAACGAGCCAGGCCTTGGATCAGTATTAATTTGTCTCTCTATAGATGGGAAACAAGTCCATAGTGCCTTGAGTTACCCCTCTTGGGGTACATATTCACCAACTGGGAGAGATTTGACCCTCGAGAAAAAGGTAAGGGAATCTCGAGAAAAAGGCTAATCTTTTGCAACATGGTCTGGTCCCAATATAAAGTGGGCAATGTGTTACCAGAAAGGGGAACTGGCTCTTGGCAGGTCTGCCTAGGGCTGGCTGGTAGTATGTGGGTTCTTGACCTCATGTAGGAAAAAATTCACAAGTCCAGGTGAATCTTAGAGGACATTTATTAAAGCTGGGGAAAGTGAAACAAGAAAGGGCTGGGGAAATGAGCTTAGGATGACCTGTTTTGGCTCACTAAGAAATCAGAGGAAAGGGGGCCATGAGGATAGTTTCAGGGGGTTTGCCTGGGACACACTGGTGCTGCCCATTGCTGCTCTGATTGTATGCCTTGCAGGGTCCCTTAGAGCTTATGAAATGCATGCCTGTGGGGGAAGAGGAGGGGAAAGGGAAAAGTGTGGGCCTGCTTCTGAGAGGGAGAATGTGCACAGGGTCCTTCATTTTGAGGGGTTTTAAAGGCTGGAAGTTTAGGGGAGGATCTCAAGAGAAAATTCATCAGTTGTTTTTAAATTTATCTTTATTGTTGAAAGTATTACAGAGTCCCTCTTATTATTCCCCATTGCTCCTCTCCACCCCGCTCCTGCCCTCCTCCCAGTTTTATGCTGTATGTCAAAATGATATTTATTCCCTTAACTTCATTTGTTCTTCAGTATGGTTGGCAAATGTACTAGTTGGATTTCTGCTATCTATCTCCCTGAGTAGTGTGAGTTAAGCTATTTACCCTCTGGTCGGGGAGAAGTGCAAACCATTTACTCTTAAGTGTCCTTGGTGTAGAAAAGATAGGGTTTACTAGGTGACTGAAAACTGCTTGGCATCTAGATTATCTAGATGGCTGCAAACTGCTGTTCAACTATCTGTCTCAGTTTCTCTATTCTATTTGTCCTGTCTTACTAGCCTGTCTCAAATGAAGAGGTTTGGCCACATAATGGCACCATTAATTTCAATACTATCCTGTAGCTAGGCCTGTTTTGCTGGTCCCAGGGAAACAGATGGAGGTTCCATATATCCAAACCTTCATGGCTCTCAGGAATGACCCTAAGCTATAAACTACCTGTAAACTAGCTCTCTCTACAATTGCTACAGAATCTGAAAGAAAAAGATATATCCAGATGGAAAAAAAAAATTTGTCAAGAATGAGTTTGTAAGTCCTTTGACAACATTTGGGTGGCAACCCAATCCTTGAGGTATCAAGAACAACTGTCCTTGTTTTACAAACGAAGTCTTTATGGGGCCAGAGGTGTGGCTCCAGAAACAATTCAAAGCCCATCAATTCCTTCTACTTTCCCAAAACCTTCACTCTTTATCTCAAAAGGTTTATAAATAATTGACTTTATGAAACCAAAGTCCTTCTAGGAGAAGCTTGTATTTCTTTCCCTGTAAGACAGGGAAAAGACAAATACCAGGTCTTTGAAAGAAAAATACCAGGTCTTCTTCAAAAACTCGTACTGGGCCATCTTTTAAAATGCAAGTTTCTGAAAAGTATTCTTATTGAAAGGGGAAAAAAACCCCAAACCTTAGCCATCTGAGCAGATCAATTTAACTTACTTCAGCTGTTCCTTTCTAAATTAATGTTTGGTAAACATTATAAAATATCTAGATACTTTTAAATAGCATGAAATACTGAAACATTGATTGCTAGGTAAGTCTTAAGTTCACTTACTTTTGGATTTTTATTACAGAAAAGCTAGAAAATACATTTGGAAGACAGGGAAAAGACAAATACCAGGTCTTTGAAAGAAAAATACCAGGTCTTCTTCAAAAACTCGTACTGGGCCATCTTTTAAAATGCAAGTTTCTGAAAGGTATTCTTATTGAAAGGTGAAAAAACCCCAAAATCTTAGCCATCTGAGCAGATCAATTTAACTTACTTCAGCTGTTCCTTTCTAAATTAATGTTTGGTAAACATTATTAATATCTAGACGCTTTTAAATAGCATGAAATACTGAAACCTTGATTGCTAGATAAGTCTTAAGTTCACCTACTTTTGGAATTTTATTACAGAAAAGCTAGAAAATACATTTGGAACTTAATGAATATCTTATACTTTATTTGAAGTATGTCTCTTAAAAGTGTGAGTGTGTTTACCAATGGAGAAGCCTGTTTCTAGAAGCTATGAAATGTATTTGCCAATCTAAAGAATTCTAATTGCTTACTTCTCAGTTGTCACTAAAAATTAAGATTTCTAAGAGTTAAAAATTCTAATTAAGTTGGAAAGATATTGTATGGTTTGGGTAATAGAAAGTATAAGATGTAGAGATACTTTTTGAAGGAAAAGGAAGAAAGTGAGTTTTCCTAAAATTGGTTATTTCTGAATCAGTTTGGGAGAGGTAAACTGAAAGGCATTAAGAGAGTTGTAGAAGGTTTGTGAAAAAAAATATTAAGAGAAAATTACATGGTTAAACTGAATAATGGATTTAATTAAGTAAATGAATTTAAAGATCAAAAGTAAGCTAATACAGATTTGGAGTTTGGTTCTTTAAAAACAACAACAACAATAAAAACAAACCCTAGCTGGTGTGGCTCAGTGAATAGAGCATCAGCCTGAGGACTGAAGGGCCCCTAGTCTGATTAAGATAAAGGGCACATGCCCAGGTTTCGGGCTTGATCTCCAGTGGGGGGTGTGCAGGAGGCAGCCAATCAATCTCTCTCTCTCTCTCCCTTCTTCTCTGAAATCAATAAAAATATTAAGAAGAAAAAAAAAGCCCAGCTGGCATGGTTCAGTGGTTGAGCGCCAACCTATGAACCAAAAGGTCACAGTTCGATTCCAAGTCAGGGCACATGTCCTGGTTGCGGGCTCAATCCCCAGTGTGAGGCATGCAGGAGGCAGCTGATCAATGATTCTCTCTCATCATTGATGTTTCTATCTCTCTCTTCATTCCTCTCTGAAATCAATATAAATATATCTTACAAAAACAATCATTTTCCTCTTGTGTTCCAGATATAAGGAGATTTATTTTTAAAGCAATTTGATAAATTATATTGTTTCTCCTTACCTGATCTCTCCATAATTTTAAAACTCATAATGAGTATTATCATCTTCATAGCAATATGTTTGTTTACATGAATCCAATAAGAATCTATTTCCTTTTTTAAAACTCTTAATGAGTATTATCATCTTCATAGCAATATGTTAGTTTACATGAATCCAATAAGAATCTATTTCCTTAAAATAGGACACATAAAACCAGTTTCCAGTTGTGGTTTTATTAGCCAGGACTTTGACTGGAATGTCATGTTTGAGAGACATGCCTGGACTCGGGTTCACATGGTTCATGGCAGTCTTTCCAGGTAAGAAACGAAGGTTGCTTTCCTGGGAGATGACAAATAAAGCATCTCTAGACATGTTGTGGACCTCCAGAACTTGAGGCATCCACCTAAATCTATCGGTATGGCAGGCAAAGCCAGATGGCGACTGTGTGGCTTGGTCTGTGCCCTGAGAGGTGGAAATGATGGTAGTTTTAGGGAGAAAATTTGTGTTTCAATGGAAATCACAATGACCAACTGTGGATATTGGACTTCAGTGCAGTTGATTGTCTTCAAAGTTTAAAGTTTTGTTTTTACCTGTGAACTGAACTGGTTCCTAAATTCTTCTAGTTGTCTTCAACCCTCCAAGCTAATGTTTTGTTTTTCTCCTATCCTTTAACTTGGAAATATTGAGAACTACCTTCCTAGGAAATATGTCCACCCTGATTTCTTACTGTGGAGCTCTGTCTACATTTTCAGGTATCATTTTGCTTCATCTTAGGCTTCTTTCCTCCTTGCTATTAACTCACTGGACTTGGACTAGAGATTATAATAATCTGTGGACAGAAACATCCTCAGCAGGTTCCATTCTCCTGGCGTCTGTTCACCTCCTTTCCAGGACTTTACTCTTCTTTTACTGCAGCTTACTGCCTGACCATTTCCCCCACTGGACCCGATGACTACTCAGAACCTTTCTTAAAGGAGGCAGGTTTAATTTATTTTAATCAATAGAGAGTCATACTTGTGGCATCTGAAAAAGAAAAGAAAAGAAAAGAAACATGTGACTCACAATCATGGAAATGCTCAGTGAGATTTGCAATCACCTTGCAGGTCTACAAGGCTAATTCCAAGCCTGTTTATTTCCTCTTGGGTTTTTCTGCTCACATTTTAAGCAGGCTGCTACCCAGTGAGCAGTGGTGTCTCAGATTTTCAAATGGCTAGATCCTCCCTCAAGAAAGATGCACTGAGCCCAAGAGTATATATAGCATGGCTTTAATAAATTACACATATAAAAGAAGAAGCCTTACTTATAGATATTCTTCATGTAGAAAACATTCTTTTAAAATCTTAAACATGAGTATTAAACAACAATATGTTGACTTCCTATGGTAATGGCTTATAATATCTCAAGATTTATTTCTAAATGGCTCTACCTTGTCCTAAGTAGTTTAGGATATGTAAGTAAATTTAAATTTATTTTATTACTTAAAGCATGATTTAATTAAATAAAGCGTATGGATAAAAGATAGTAATAAATAAAATCAGTGACTTCATCACATATCTTAAGCTCTGTTCAGTCACCGGCCCAATGCATATGTTTGAGTTGACTACACCTATTTAACTCACTTCAAGCCCTTCGGCCTTGTATCCACCTCTCCTATAAGCCTCTTTCCTGTATTAACTCTGGGTTCATAATAACAGGAAGGCTGTCCCTCACTAATGTAGATGGAGCTTTTTTAAAAATAAAAATGCCTCTCTCTTGCCCTGTTTCCCTCCCAAGGGTCCTAAATAAAGGAGAAAAAGTGACAAAGTATGTGCAGGCCAGCAACTGGGCACCACAGTTGTCTTCTTTCTAACCAGAGATTGTGTATTTTGGCCCCTTTCTTAACTAGGCTCTTTGCCATAGAGTTCATGCTGGGGCATCAGATATGCTGGCAAACGTCGCCACTCATGTGCGTAACATACACTCACACATAGGCACACATATTATCACACACCCGTCACCATGCACCACCAGGACAAACCAATCCTCAGGCTTGACTAAGCCAAGACTTTAAACTCTTAAAAATTTAAATTGACCAGTGAATCATTTTAATGGGGAAGCCATCCTGAGCGCTTACAGTGGGCTGAGTGTGTGTTGCAAAGCTCCTGTGTGCCCTTTCCTTTATACAGCCCACAAATGAGGAGCCTGAGGCTCAGAGCCGTTAGACCACTTGTCAAGATCACACAGCTGGTCATTTCAGAGGCGGGACCCAAAGCATCCTCTCATGGGGAATGGTGGGCAAGAGAGGGAAGGTCCAGGCCACACTTTCTGAAGCCAGTGGTTCAGGATTTCTCCAGTCTCATTGGATCTAAATCCTTACCACCCCCAATTCTCTGCCACGGCTTTACTGACCAAGTCTTTTTGGGTCTCCAGTTGGTTCTAAGAACCCTTCAGAGACATCATGGGGATTCTGAGGCCTACTCTGGGTCTGAGGAACTAAACATTCTTTTACATTCTCCTCACTTTATTGACGAAAACATTAAGTCAAACTTAGGAAAGGAGCTTAGAAAAGAAAGGAGGCTCATAGAGAAAATTCTCGAAATGAATGTGGTGAGTAACTGTTACTAACACAATGGAGTTGGTACAAAAAAGATTATGAATC
The DNA here is from genome assembly GCF_000327345.1 of Myotis davidii. NCBI lineage: Eukaryota > Metazoa > Chordata > Mammalia > Chiroptera > Vespertilionidae > Myotis > Myotis davidii. The sequence continues at coordinate 7,719 of NW_006297833.1, forward strand.
AGGATTACTTCAGTGTTACAGTAAGTGTAGTCTAGAAATAGTGAAACTGTGTCTATGGAATAGTTGTTTTCCTCAAATTGTTAAATTACTCACCTCTTTTAGGTTACGTAATGTTTTCCTTTTTTCATTTCTGTGACTTCCCACATATGCCCTCTACTTATTTTATTTTAACACACAGTGACATTTTGTAAGTTCATTTTATGGTGGCGCCCTCTACTTATTTTATTTTAACACACAGTGACATTTTGTAAGTTCATTTTATGGTGGCGATATCTACCTGGTTGGCCAACACTGGGAAATACGGAACCAGATTATGCCTCAGATTTCTGTGAGGAGCCATGCTTGCAATCCCCACACTTTGGTCAATCAAGGAGCTGACGTTTCACTTTTAAAAAATAGGTTTAAAATTTTTTTAATAAACCTTGTATTTTAGATCAGTTTTATGTTCATATCAAAATTAAGCAGAAATTACAGAGTCCTCATTTATCCCCAGACACCCCTCCCCAACACACACACACACACACACACACACACACACACACACACCTCTTCCTATCAACATCCCCCATGAGAGTGGCACATCTGTTACTCAATGAACCTACATTGATGAATTTTAATCACCCAAAGTCCATCATTTACATTAGTGTTTACTCTTAATGTTGTACATTCTATGGACCTGGGCACATGTAGAAAGGCATGTATCTACCATTAGAGTGTCATAAAGAGTATTTTAACTGCCCTAAACATCTCTATGCTCTGCTATTCATTTCTCCCTCTCCTAAACTCCTGGCAACCACTGACCTTTTTATTGTTTCCTTAGTTTTACCTTTTCCAATGTGTCATATAGTTGGCACCATACAATGTATAGCCTTTTCAGATTGACCTCTTTCAGTTAGTAAAGGTTGACTTTTTAAACCAGCAAAGGAGTCTCTTCATATCAAGTTCCCAATTTTGTACTTTGCCTCTAGAGCTCGATCTGATTGCTTTCTTCTGCCCTCTGATGGCTGGACACACACATCCACTTCACTCTGAGTGTCTCTGGAACATTACCTCAAGAGCATTGACATGGCACAACTTTATTTTTTAATTATATAAAATACAATAAGACATTCATAATAAAACATACTCTGGCCATTTAAGAATGATATATATCTTGCAAAAAATAGTTCCATGTAACATGCAAAAGGAGTCTGTGTTGAAAAACACTGCCTATGCTCGTGTAGTTAGAAAGTATTTAGTTAAGGCTGTGATACCCAAAGGATAACTATTGTGAAATTTTTATTTTCCTAGATCTTGACCTCAAAGAGTAAAAGTAATTATACAACACAACAACTAATAGCCATTACCGCAGGTAATCTTAAGAATTCTTAATTCAGGAGCAAAGCTGCCAAGTTGTCCAGAGCCTTTTCCAGGGAGACTAATCCTTTACTTATTTGTTTTATTTTAAAATATATTTTTATTGATTTCAGAGAGGGAGAGAGAAATAGAAACGTCAATGATGAGAATCATTGATTGGCTGCCTCCTGTACACCCCTTACTGGGGATTGAGCCAGCAACCCAGGCATGTGCCCTTGACTGGAATCGAACCCAGGACCCTTCAGTCCTCAGGCTGATGCTCTATCCACTGAGCCAAACCAGCTAGGGCCAGGGGTTTTCAGGTGTGTACAGATAGTGGGGCTCCAGATCATTATGCAGTTCTTTGGAGAGCACCATGAATAACATGTTACAATTAAAACAGTAAGGTTAACAATGAAGATGGTGTTCATATTAGCAGTTAACATTTATTGAGTACTTACCAAGTGTCACTCACTTTGCAGATTGTCACATATAATTCTCACAATGAGGTAATACTATGATACTGTGATTATCCCCATTTCACAGAGAAGTAAACTGAAGTTCAGAGATGTTAAGTAATTTGTACCAAGAAAGGCAGGTGCAGGTTTGTGGGGTCAGCTAAATAGGCACTAACTTAATTATGTGGCTCTGGTTGAATATACCATTTAATATTTGGGAACTTCATTTTCTTCACTTATAAAAGATGAGTCAGTGGGGCTTTTCAAAACTGAAATCGTATGGGTTTTTATTATAACTGCAGCTCTTCCTAGACACTGAAATTCTAGGTTTCTGCTTTTTCCTCCTCCACCACCACTTAAAAAATGTTTACGCTAAATTCATTGGGGTAACATAGGTTGATAACAAGAGGCTGAGAACCCCTAGCAGGCTGACCCTAGAACCCCTGCGCAGGTACCCAGCTTACTAGCAGACGCTCTTTGTTCTCTGCCTTGTTTTATGTTGCTTTCTGGGCAGGGGTGACCTCTGCCCTAAGACGGTGATCTTGACCTGAATGAGATCTGAGCTGACTTGCAGGCAAATCCTTCCTTCCTTCCTTGTACAGATTTATTAGACCATCCCCCATTGACCCAGGGAATAAAGCAATGGGTCTTTAGGAAATAGCTCTCTCCTTTTCTTCTACTAGGCTTTGTATTAAGAGACCACAGGGGTTGGGGGGCTGCCCAGGACAGTCCAAGCTGTAAACCCAAGGAGGCCATTTAGATTCAGATCCACGCTGGGCAAGGCACGTCACCTCTCTGCCTGTCTCCTGACAGTCAGATTGGGTGGCTGGACTAGGTGTTCTGTGAGATTCATCTCTAACTCCTATATAATGATTTTACGTTTTATGTTCACCATCATCTGGGAGCTTTCTTTTTCCAACCATTGGAACTTCTCTTCTTCATAAGTTGTAGGAAAAAAATGGCCAATTGTCTTGCAATATCCTCTTCCTGTTCTTAAAATTGCCTAGGATGCTTGCCAACAAATCCTGTGTGTGTGTTTTTTAAAACATAGTTTTCAAAGTCCTTTTTAATAATGTCATTAGATAATTAAGCATGGGTTTCTATCCTTTTACCCATTTTATTTTCTTTACTTAAGATCACTACCCACAATTTTTTAATAAATATGATAGAGAAGAAAAACGACTTTCAAAGCTTGTGCACATCCTCCCTCTCCATAGAGATAGTATTTTTCTTTATTCTCATTTTTAGAAACTTTCTATTTTCTTTCTTCTTTTTCCTTCTTGATCTTGTCTCTACTCATCCGTGTTACTTCTCAACACAGCAGCAGTTGTCAAATCAAGTAGATTTTTCAAACCACAAGTTGTTCCCCCATGTATTGCTTTAACCTATTCCTACTTCTTCCTCAATACACTGTTGGATTTTCCGAAAACATGTGGGAAGGACAGGCGATCTCACAGAGATCGGTGAAGCCGGGGCTGTGATCATCAGGCAATATTCATGGTCTCCCTTTTCTCTCCAGGTTTATTTTTCCCCAGGCTCAGATTCTAAAATTATTTTGAGCTGATAGTTTTGCATTTTCAATTTTAGAGTAGGAAAGAAAGGTGCGTTTTAGTAAGAAAATATTTTAAATATATGCATACAAAGAAATATATATGTTATACATAGCTTCACCATTATCAACATATGACCTATCTTGTTTCCAGTTTACTCCTTTTGTATATTTTGAAGCAAATCTCAGACATTTTATCACATCATCTGTGATCCCTTCAGGATCTGAAGGAAGGGAATTTTATTTAAATAAAAAACTATTATTTGGCTGGGTTTTAAATTTCTGCAAGAAAAACCACACTAATGTTTGACTTGGTGCTTCAGACCTTGATATGTTGTATATCTAAATAAAAGATTTGTTTATCATACTTGTTTTCTTTAATGTTGATCAATAGTTGTACTCCAAACTACAGAAACAGTGATTCTGATATTTTATACAGGTGTTGTGAGGAAAATTTTAACCATAAAATTATAGAAACAAAATTACTTAGCAGTCTAAAAATGAGGAGAAAGCAGCTGATGATGTGTCCTCCGGTTCATAATTGGAAGCAATGTTCTCAGTTTAGCTAGAACTTTATTTTATGGAATATTAGTTTTCCAAATGAATAAACCTAAGGCCACTGGTATTCAATTCTTCCCTCCATGGTAGGATTAGGTGAGCTCAAGGACCTGACTTTCTTACTTATGCCAGATTTCCCGGATATTGCATCTGATGATGGTTTAGAAAGCTACAGGCCGAGGCTTCTGCACTGACTCAGATGGGCCTGCGGTCGGGGCAGATAGCGGCTGGGCTTCTCTATGACTCTGCTACTGCTGATATACATGAAAAGTACATCTGGGAGGAGCCTGGAAGAGGTGCAGGAAGGAAAGGGATGGTCTTCCACTGAAGCCGCCAGGAGACCTGCCCTGGGCTGTGTCTGGAGTCAGGGGAACTTCTGAAGAAGGAAGGCTGAAGGTGGAGAACTCCACTGAGCACCCTTACTCACTCAGAGGTGGAAATTAAATTCACAGCTTTTACTAAACTTCCTAGTCATAACCCAGTCTTCACACAGAACTCAGACATTATAATATATATATATATAA
>NW_006297833.1:12182-17341 GCF_000327345.1 Myotis davidii
CTTCCTTAAATGTTTGGACCTGAGCCAGACTATCACTTTTTAAACCCTGCTTTAGCTCAAGCAGGAAAATAAACTAGGTTGCTTTCAGTTGTCCACTCACCTCAACCTGGCTGGAACCTAGTGCTCCCCTCTTCTCCCTTACCCTGTAAAAACTTGGCAGTGCTCAGAAGCTCAGAATACTCCTTGGAACCTTGGGTTCTCTTGGGCTTCTGCCTCTCCCTCATCTGGACCGGAAAGTGAATTTCTCTCTCCATCACTTCTCTGAGCTACTAACCAGGGCTCCATCCCATCACTATTCCAGTCTCACCTTCTCACTTCTTAACAGTTTGCTTCTTCATACATTTAATTAATGTAGTCTCGCTCCTCTTTAATCCCCCATAGGCTAATCTAACAATCCTAAATCGTCCCCTCCTAGTACTGGCAGGATTATGCATATTTTACTTTATCTACTAAGTCATCAAGGGCCCTCCACCTTGCCTCCCTGAACTGAACGCAGCCTATCCCTTGTCACCTCCCTCCTCTACTAGGCCTTCCTCACTCACTACCCCTCCCCACCACTGGGTTTATTCCTTTCTCCTTCTTTTCAGAATGCCCTCTCCTCTCCACTGATACAAATTTGTTACTACCTTCAAGATCATTTCACAATTTAGTAATTAATAATTTTAATTACTCACAACTATATATTGTTCTTGCTTTTAGTTGCAGCAAAATTGTTTCCCAATGTTTTATGTAAGCCTGGCCATCTCAAATAAACTATAAGGCCTGTGAGAACAGTCGTTTGCCTTCTATGCTACTATTTTCAACAAGATTGGCATATGATTGTGTAACAGGTATGTAAATAAAAATACCACTTTCTGGATCAGTATGACAAGAACCTCTTCCTTTTGATTGTTCCGTCAGGTCACTGGCTAAGCTGGCGCAAATTTCAAGTGAAGCAAGAATATTGATGTGTCTGTGTATGAGTGTACATGCGTGTACATGTGTGTGTGGATGAAAGGGGCTCAGCAGAAAGAGAGGAATGGGTAGAATGTGTATATGTGTGTGTCTTACTGATTAAAACATTCCAGCATCAATTAAATTTATTTGTGAATTATTTATAAGGATAAAATAAAAATGTCCAGTAGTAGGGTAATATTTTGCAGCTGTTAAATATAATAATTATGAAGGCTATGTAGAAATATGAAAAAAATAAGAGCACTCAATGTGAAAAAGACTAGCATGAAATATGCCAAGGTGATCATAGTGATTAAATTCAGATGATTCTGTATGACTCATCCTCCCACCATCACCTTATCTATCTTTTCTTTTTTTTAAAGAATAGTTTTTATTGATTTTTTTTTTTTTAGAGAGACAAAAAGGGAAAGGGAGGGAGAGAGAAACATTGACCTGAGAATGGGACATTGATCAGCTGCCTCCTCCACACCGTTGCGGGGAATGGAGCCTAAAGCCCAGGCATGTGCCCTTGACCTGGAGTTGAACTATCAACCTCCTAATGCACTGGACAACGCCTAACCAACTGAGTCACACTGGTCAGGGCTCCCTATCTTTTCATCTGTCTAATCTTTTCATCTGTTTTCTAACTAAAAGAAGATATTAAAATGACATAATAGTTTTTAAATAGAGAAAAAGTCAATAGCTGACAGTTTTATGTTAAGATAAGCTTAACCTTTGGCAAAAATGTTAATTATAATGATCAGATGACCCATATATAGATTTCCTTAATCAACTACTTTTCCTTTAGGTCTTAGTCCCTTCTCTGTTTTGCCTTTCTGCTGCCCAATCTTCTCTCATGATCTAATTTTGGACTTCTTAAAAACCTTCCTAGAGTACTTTGAAAAAAACTTACCTGTCTTATTACCTCTTCCTCAGACTATCAATTATTACTAAATAATGACATGGGAAATATTAACCAATTAACATGCAACCTCCCTTGATGAACATACATCTAGAGATAATGACACAAGTACTTTGGTTTACTCAACCTTTTCAAATCCATCCACCCACCCATCCATCCATTCATTCACTGAGCTCTGTCTTTGTTAGGGATTTTGATGATGATCCAGAAGTCACACTTATCCTGTTTGTGGATAATTTGAAACAGGAGATACAAGAAATGCACCGAATGGCAGAATTGGAGAGCAGAAAGATTTCAATAGGCCAGCAAGGTGGACCAAATCAAACAAGAAATTGAATAAGAGTGTGTATAAGGGTCTGCAATTTGAGTTGTCAAGCTAGGGCTGTCCAAGCATAGCTAGATCACAACCCTTGTGAAAAAGCCTCAGAGGTGTTAACCCAGAATAAGTTCTCCTAAGAGTGCAATATATGAAGTAGCCCACAGAAAAGGCCCCTTTGAGCTTAGGTTTCAGTAACAGAAGTATTATGTCACAGCCCCTGGGGAGGATCAGGAGATACAGGGCTAACTAGGCCTAATCAGCACTGGGACACACAGCCTCAGAAAGGAGCTGAAACCCCGAATAAATCAAAATGAGATAAGTAGCAGCAGCACTAAATGGTGCGAGGAGCAGGTAGTCGGGAACAGAGTGGGGCTTGTGGGGCAGAAAGGAGATGGCCCCTCAGGAACTCCATCAGCAGAACTAGATACCTGAGGTTTGTGGGTTAGTGCTTCTCAGACCAAGGAGTCTGAACTGTCAAGGTGATATGTACTGTGAGGTGTTTTTTTCACGTAACAAGGCAGGATTTTATAAGATCATTTGGTTCTTGTGGCCAACCATACATATTTATGTTACGCAATGTGTAGCCACAGAGTATGTTTTTAATTTGGTCTGAAGCCCATGTGGGGTTGAGATTCCTGATTAAGCCCCAGCAACTGCAAGCTGAGCCTGCTCCACCCTTGGTTGACTGTAGGAAGATGAGGGCCTGGGTTTTCTCCCGTCTCCCACCCTGATGCTCCCACACTATTTTTCAGTCTTGGACATTAAAGCTGTTGGTTTTACCAACAGTGTGCCTCTGAATAGGGACTAGAGAGAATCCCCAAGAGAATGTTTATAGCTGATAACAAGAGAGAGTGTCTGGTTTTGCAGGAGATGAAATGTTCTTTTGTATGTGAGCAGGAAGCAGATAGTACACTTCAATAGCTTTTTATACCCACTAGGCATGTTGAAATTGATCTTTTCCATCACTATTATCTATAAAACCTCTTCCTTAGTGATTTAATTGGAGCATACAGTAGCCTATTCTCATTCAAATGTGTTCTCTCTCTCTCTCTCTCTCTCTCGTCTTTGGGGGGGGGGAGCTGAGAGAGATACCTTTATTTCCCATCATTTTAGCTTAGATATTAATTTATCTCAACGCTAAAATTTATCTAAGCTAAAATGAAATCATGAGCAAAGGCTTGTGACAACTTGTAGCACCTTGAGTTCTTTGTGAAGATGCTAATACGACTAACAAAAGAAGGAACAGTAAAGAAATTTTAGTGTTGCAGGCTATCATTGAAAGAGAGTAGTTGGGGAGTTTGTGGAGAACCACTCAATGCAGAATGATTTGGGTGTAAATTAAGTTAGATTCAACCATGACTCTTTTAATATTAAATACTTAAGCAATATATTAGCATTGCTGAGTGGCACCTTAGATTATGAAGTCTGTTGCAGCTGTTCTGGCTTTACAGCGTCCATGCAGATTCACTTCTGAGAGCAGGTCCTTGGAGTGTTGTCTCTCTGCGTGTTTGTTTGTGGGGTTATTTTAAATCAAATCACATGTGAAAAGTTGTATTAAATTTTTGTAGGTAGCCTGTAGGCCACTCCCGCCCCCCGCCCCAATCCTGAGTCCTCAGGACAGACCACCTCTTCTCTGCCCATCGTAAGCCTCAGCCAGCCCTGCCTGTGATCCTTGCACTGTGTCGTCCTGGCCTTTTTGCGTGATTCTCCCTTAGAAGCAGAGATGAGATCTTCCCATTCCAGTGTTTTTGGCCCTAACACTATGCCTGGAAGGATCCACAGTCAGCTTCCAGCCCTGTGATGCGTGTTTACTAATTGTTGACTGAATGAACTGTGGTTTTTCTGAGGAATCCGCCTTGGGGGAGGTAGAGGAAAGGAGTCAGGGAGCGCAGCGCGGCGGCGCACGGGAAAAATGAACAAGGGTGGCGAAGCCGGCGGACGAGCTTCCTTTTAAACCAGGAGGGACCGTGGCTCCGTGGCCCTGGCGCCAGGTGCTCCGACACGCGTTTCCTGCGTCGGGCGGCGGCGGCGGCAGAGACCTGTCCTCGCTCCGCCGCCCAGAGGTGTGGCAAGCTCTGGTTGCCCAACTTTCCCAGGCGGGGTGGTAGTCCGGTCCTTCAGGAAGAGCCGCTGGCCCGGTTCTGGAGCCATCGCAGTTCCTTTTCTCAGGACCATCTGGCAGGTTCCAATAGAACTATTTTTCAAAGCGCCGGTGTTTACCGGGACACGGCTGGCCTGCTCCGCGCAGCGAGGATGCTTCAGCCGTTGAGGCAATGGGAACAAAATTGAGGAACAACGTGGAATGAGTGCCACCACAAATGACCTAGTGCCTCAAGGTAATTTCACCGGGTTTTGCTCCAAAAGCAGCAGCCACTCATCTTCCGCAGCCAGCTGCCATCAGAAAGGTTTTTTTGTTGTTGTTGTTTTTTCGCCCCTCACTCCTGAGCATTTAGGAAATAAAGTTCATGACCCCGGCCGTTACAATTTGCAGTTTCACTCCTCAGCTTTTAAAAAGGTATCGTGATGTTATTCCTTGTTTTGCTTATAGGAAGCGGAGGGTTTAGGAAATATCTTGGGCGGGTGCAACGGCGGCCAAAAAAGACACCGACGCATTGCACTCTCTAGTGACGCAGTCCTCCCAAGGGTGCCAGGCAGGCGGCCGGTGCCCTCGGGCTGTCCCGGTCCAGTCCTGGGTGCTGAAGGCGTCCGGCATCTTCCGACGTGTGGGGACATTCAGGGAGCTCGCGGGGACGGGGGATGCGGGGGGAGACGCAGGGGCGGCGGCTGGATTAGGTGGAAAGAGCAAGGGAGGCGAGGGAGCCGGACTGAGCGCCACTCCTGGGTGCCATGGACACCGCGGCCAGCTTTCCGTGGGTCGGACTTTGTGCGCCGGGGGCTGTGCGGTGACGCTCCAGTCCTGTGCCCTTACCGGCTTCGGGCGGTCCCCGGGGCTGAGCCAGCCGGGCGGAGGGAGCCTGCCGAGAG
>NW_006297833.1:18090-32377 GCF_000327345.1 Myotis davidii
GAGCCCCCCGGAGTCCGGCGCCGCGGCTCCACGAGCGCCCGCGAGGCCGCCCGGGGGCTGGGCTGAGCCCCGCGGTGGCGATGGTGGCACTGGCCACGACGTCGCGCCTCGAAAGGGAAGGAGAGCCCGCTTTCAGGGGGTGGTGTGCTTGCCGGGAGCAAACAGGTCCCCGGAGACGGCAAGAGCTGGTATCCTTCATCCCGCGAAGGGCCCGCGTAGGACTGTCCACGCAACGTTCCTCCAGCGCCCGCTCCTCTGGCGGGTCCCGGTCCGCGGACTGGAGCGCGCCGCGCGCAGCCACGGGAGGAGAAGGGGGCCCTCCACCGGTCCCGCCCAGGTCGCCGGTCGCCGGCGAGGGCAGTCCAGAACCCAAGTACCGTTAAGTTTCGGAATTGCAAGCCTAGCCTTTAAATTCCAAAAGAAGAAAGGGCGATGGTTTGGACCAAAAGATGCGGTTTGAGCGATTGGTGCTATCCACCCCTCTGCCGGGTGTTAAGAGAAACTGGAGGCTGAATGGTCGGGACTAGGAGGTCACACCGCGGTTAGACAGGAGGCCGCCCCAAGGAGGCGTCAAACCCGAGGGGATTTAGCGAATGGATCCCGTCTCTGCCCGGCGGGTTCAGACCCACGGGACAAAAGACAGTAACATCAAATAAGCCACTGCAATGATTCAGGGAAGGACAGTCAGTACAGTTGGGCATATTTTTTTAAAAAAATGCTTGTTAAACCCCAAAGCTGTAACAGTTAAATATTTTCTCAGTCGAAAGACGAATTAGACCGTCAGTTTCTAAATAACAAGCTATAGATCCAATTAGATTAGTGAACAACCCGAGGGCACGGCACAGTCCTAATGTCCAAGAAACTCGCTGTAAGTTGGAAAAAGTTGCTAAAATAACGATTAAAATGAAATATTGCTGTTCGAGTTCAAAAATGCATTTTTTCGTTTTGAAAAGCCGCTTTTAAAAAACAATTGCTTAGAGCATCTAAGTTAACTTGCTGAAGTCTATCTGCCTATTATGTAAAGGTAAATCTAGGTAATGACTGTAAGTCCAAAAAATGGAGGGAAGAATATATATTTAATTGACTTCTGCTTTGCACAGGTATATCTTTATTTTTGTTTCAAAACTGTGGTCAACTCGTGCAGTATAGTTCTCTTTGTGACTAGGGACCATTTAGATCCGTGGAAGGTTGGCAGAAACCTAAGATGATCCTCTTGTGATTTCTCTTAGATATTATTTTACTTAGAAGGAGGCAGGAATCTTGGAACTCGTTTGTGGTTTTTAAAAAATTTACATGTGTTGTAGGAAGGAAGAAAGACAAAATACTGGCAAGGTGAGAACCCTTTACCTGCCAGTTTAAGGAGCTATTGGGGTTTGTAGTTGCGACGCCTGCCCTCCCAGACCACAGGCTTCTCTGGCTGATGAACAGAGAAATAGTTGCTACCTGCGGACCAAATCAGGACTTTCCAACTGAACCGAGGGGCTGCAGTCTGGGAGGACCGCCCAGAAGGGGTCCAAGTTTCTGCCCAGTGGATCTATCAGGAGTCCACTTGCACCCATCATGAGCTTGGTCTGCTCACCTTCGATTGTTATATATCCTTTGTGTATTCATCAGTGATTATTACTGTGGGTGAATGATATGCAGGTGTGCCTTGAAGGATAAAATACCCAGATGCTCAGTAATACAAAAAGATAATGCATCCCCCCCCCAAAAAAAAATAAGTGTATTTACCTTCTTCCAAATATCCTGGGAAATAAAAAAAAATGCCAATAATTCAGATACTTTCAAGTACTCTGTATTTCAGTGTCTTCCTCTTCAAAGGATACCAGCCCTCCTTTACTCCACTCCAAGTCTCCTTATCTTACTTTTAAGTCATCATGCCCTTGATTAAAGCCGTAGACCTTTTTTTCTGGCCCTATGTTTCTTGAGTTTTTGAGCAATTAGCGTTTACAATTTACTGTAACTAACTGGAAATGCTTGTGAATTTTGTGAGGAAGTATACATTAATAATATAAAGTTAAATCAAAATGTACCTGAAAATAACACCCATTCTCAAATTGAATGTAATAAATCTCATAATAAAACTAATTTTACACAACAATTTTTGTTGTTTTCCCCAAGGTTTATGCAGCCACACCTTGTTGGTTGTGTTTTTCTGAATTGCATATTGAAAACTTTATTTATAGCACTTGGCAATCCACTAGTTCTCCAACTGATGGATCATGTTGCAGATGAACTGTAGGTAGTCACCTACTCCAGTTCCTCAATATTTTTACCTTACTTGTTTATTATTATTTGAAGTTTTTCTTTCCCTGTTGAAAATTCTATAAAAGGCTATCCATTTCTTTTCTAGTGAAACAGGCTTTTCTATTTTCATATATAAAATTCAGAAGTTAGAATAGATTATTTCTAAGACCCTTTCCCAACTCTAAATTTCAATGAACAATGCCAAGAAGTAGGCTGAACATAGTGTCTCTTTTTCTCCTCCCCTTACCTACATTTGCATAGGAATGGATAGTAAACCCTGTGACACTAGAGCTGAAGCTGGAAGGATGAACAGGTTTCTCCTGCTATCAATATTCACACTGTGTTTTCTTTTTCCCTAGTAGAATGCACCTGACCCAACAATTAACTTGGTCTTTAATGTGTTGCAGGAGCTAAGCTATTAGAGTATGCACAATCCAGTAGTAATAATTATCTTGGGCTTTTTTTTTCCTTTACCAGCAGAATGTATAACTCTAGTTACATTATCTTTTCTAAGGATGTCAGTCATTTTAAACTCATATGCGTTTCTTTTTATTATTATTATATTATCATTGTTAATGCCTACTTTATTCTAAAAGTAGTTTAGGCTGAAACCGGTTTGGCTCAGTGGATGGAGCGTCGGCCTGCGGACTGAAGGGTCCCGGGTTCGATTCCGGTCAAGGACATGTACCTGGGTTGCGGGCAGGAGGCAGCTGATCGATGTTTCTCGCTCATCGATGTTTCTAACTCTCTGCCTCTCTCCCTTCCTCTCTGTAAAAGATCAATAAAATATATTTTTAAAAAAATAAAAGAAGTTTAGGTTTCAGTGAGGACACTAAACCTCTATTTTATATTAGTTTTTAGAACAAACCAAATATTCACTTTGTTCTTTACCAAAAACTAAATCTACTTTGAAAGCATAGGATATTAAGGTTGAAAATGATATGTTGCAAAAAAAAATGGTTTTATATTGACCAAAAATGGAATGTCCTTGAAGATGGTTATCCAACCTATTGCAAAGTTATGGCTGGTATTTACTCTGCCTTGGGGAGTTCTGCAAAGCAAGAACAAATAACAGAGCAGTAGCTTCTGTAGAGCTTTAAGTTGAGATGTGTATGTGAATAGGCATAAGAATAGAGAGCCAGTGAGGGAAGCTCTCTTGGCACTTGAGTGTGAAATGCAAAGCTTGCTGGTGTTAGTCATATTCTTGGTTCAGTTGGGTCAGGAGTTTGTTGGATATCAAGTAAATGTAATTTTTCAGAGTATTTGTCATTGTGGATAGGGGAGGAAGGACATTTGAAATAACACCTGCGCCCCCCCCCCCCGCCCACTTTTTAAGTAAAAATATATTGTTAGGAATGGTACAAAGCATTAGAAGCATCTGTTGCATTGGGTTTAACCAGTTTACTAGATCAGAAGAATCCATTCCATTTCATTGGCTTAGCATACTGATGACCTGGTTTGGAATGACAAGATCTCCTCCCACATGCTTTTCAGGATTACCAGTGGTTCCTCACTTGGGTGCTTGGAAAGTGCATGCTGCTGATTAAATTACTGGATTTTATACCAGATTGAGGGAGAGGAAGGAAATGGGAGGAATGGAGTAATTGAGGGAGAGCTTGAAAGGAAAGCCTCTGGCTTAGCATCTGGGACTGCAGGGGGGTTTCATTAAGGAAACGGTTCCATTGCGTCTGCTGGAGATAGTGGACTAAATTTCCTGCATTGCTGCTGGGGCGGATGTGGGGGGATGTCAAGAATTCCTGGGGATTTCCCATCAGTCTTGGTGAAGCCATTTTTGATTATTGCTCCTCTCCTTGATGTTTTTGAGAGATTTGATCTTGTTTCATTGAACACATACATTGGGAGAGTGAGAAAGAACCTCCTAGATGGAATCTATTCACTTCAGAGATGAGAAAATACACACAGAGTAGTTTAGTGATTTTTTTTTCAAGGCCAACAGCTGACTAGTGACAGAAGCAGAACAGAACCCAATGTTCATACTACAGATAGCAGTTCTTCAAATATTTGTTGATTGACATTATTAAATCACTAACATTTCTTTTTAAACTCTGGCATCATTTTTTAATATGGAATTTTCATCTATTTTCTTGAAGCCCATTGGGGTTTGCATGAAGAATATCAGAATTATGGCTACTTGGTAGTACACTGAGAGATTCAGAGAGAAAATTGATATTCCTTGTGAGCAGTGCTATACAAACTCTACCCCAGGCAAAGGAATTGCTCACCTTTTTTGGATGAGCCTTGCACATTCATTGCCCCATGTTTGTGCTGTTTGTCTGCCAGACCCTTTTTCTTCCTGCGCATATCCTCCTCCCCTCCTTCAAAGTCCAGCTCAGCAACCTGTGAGTGTCTTCTCATAGCCCAGACAGAATGAATGGTTTCTCTTATTCCTACATGTACCCTCCTATACGTAGCTGCATATGTGCCCCTCTTCCAGCCTTCCCCTGGTGGTGTTAGTATTCTGTTTATGTGGCTGTGCCCTTACCCTTTGAGAAGAAGAGGCCATGTCTTAGCTGCCCTTAGATCCCAGGCACCTAGTGTGACACCTGGCATGGAGGCTTTCTTGGAATGAATGAGTGAATGAATGAGTGATGTAGCCACACCATTATTTCAAAGAAATCTCTCAGGGCCAGATATGAATTTATTCCAGTATATGAATGTGCTTCGGTCTGTCCATTTGGCCTCAGTTACAGTAGATTCTTTACAGGGATTGTTCATAATAGATGGTGTTTATCCTCTGTAGTGAGTAACTAAGATATAGGAAATCAGCTATGAACTTCAACTCTCTGAGATACTTATCCCTTAATCCCTTCTGTTTTGTTATGATGCTTCATTGGGGCCTCTGATCCCCTAAAAGCCTTGCTTTAGTCTGTGCAGAAGTTCTGTCAGCCTCTCCTGGTGAGGTGTCAAACACTCAGCTTTACTCTGCAATGTCTTACCAAATTTTTAGAGATAACAGTGCTCTCATATTTTATGCTTTGACTTACTATTCCTCTCATAGACTCAACCCTGAGTCCTTGGGTGCTATAATGCAAACCTGAAGACAAAGACCTGGCCACACTCAGCATCAATGCTCTGCTTCAATAGTAGCTTTTGATTTCAAGCCACTAGACTAAGCTAGTCTTCCTGATTTTCTCTTTCTTTAGGATAGTCTCTTCTTAACCATTCATGCAAACAGGCTCCTGGCAGGATCATCCCACTAGGTAGGTGTGAGCCATGGATCTGAAAAATCTGAATCCCATGGTTGGGGCTCAAGTTGGTGTCTCCCTTCCCCCACTCCCATTCCCAGCCCCACACTTTGCACGTGTCCACTACGTACTCCAAAACACTCTCAAGGTGTGGTCCGAGGTCCAGCATCTGCTGTACACTTAATTGAATTAGAGCCCGTATTTTAATAAAGTCCCCAGATTTTTGTTTGCACATTAAAAATTGAGATGCACTTGGCCAAGACATGGGAAAAACCTTAGTGTCCTTTGGTAGATGATTGGATAAAGAAGATGTATGTGGTCCATATATACAGCCTTAAGAAAATACTATCCAACCTTCAGAAAAAAAAATGGAATACTTCCATTTGAAACAACGTAGATGGATCTTGAGAATATCATGCTAAACAAAATAAACCAGTGCAGTAAGTTAAGAACGTATGATTTCCCTTATGTGTAATATATATAAAACTGAAAGCAACAAATGAACAAATAAGAAAAAAAAACAATAGACAATAGTATGCAGTTTTCAGAGGAAAAGAGGGGTGTGGGTGGGTAGAAAAGGGTAGAAGGAGTCAAATATATGGTGACAGAAGATTTGGCTTGGAGTGGGTAACACACAATGCAATATACACATGATGTATTATAGAATAGTATACTTGCAACCCATGTAACTTTATTAACCAATGTCACCAAATAAATTTAGTATTTTTCTTTTTTAATTGAGAAGCACTAATTTCAGTAAGGGATTCTTAGCTCTGATGTCAGGGTCTAAATCCTTTTCACCAATATCCTTGATGACCTTTGACCTATGTGACCAAGAGACTAGACCTAGGGTAGCCAGGAGCCTCTTCTGACTCCCACATTGTTCTTGTGTTCTGTCTTCTTCTAGGGCACATGTGTCCTACTTTAAGACTCTTTTTACAAAATCTTAGACTTAGCTTGGACCTGTAATCAAAGTAAACAGAAGTGTGGTCTTGAAGATACCATGATTAACCAAATCCTGGGTGCAAGATCATGGTTTTAGAAAATATAGACTTGTAGAAAATAGTAAAAATGGACTTAGATAGGTTTTAACCATAAATGAAAATTTTACAAGACATTTGCTTCTAATACAAATTTACTTGGCGGTAAAAACCAGCCAAAGTGTGTACTCCAGAATCTCTATTGTCAAGAAGGCATCACTGTCTCGTGGTATCATGCTATAACTGATAACAAATTTTTTGTTCTTACTGGCGTGAAATTTAATATGTTTTTCCCTTGCATTCTTCCTCATCTCATTATTGCCAAGTCTTGGCAAATGCTTTTGTCTTTTCACAGATTATCACAGTGCTTACAGGCATTTTTTTCTCAGCCTCGTCTTCCATTCTTCTATTTAACAGCTAGAGGGTGAATAGATTTCCTTTCAAGCCACCCATCATGTGGTCTACACAAGCCAAGGTATAACAATGATCAGGTTCTTTTGTTAAAAGAGGCCTGACGTGAACCTTGTATAAATGAAAAGCTTGGCTTTCGTTATTTAAAAATATGAAACCACTTAAACTCAAGGCCACTTTTAACAAAACTCTGATAAGTAATTCCTCTGCCCATTAAGTTCTATGAAACCCTTTGCTTCTCTGTAGGGTCATGGTCTCCAGCCTTGTCCCCACATTAGAATCGTCTGCAGCGTTTTTAAAAACACCCCTTCTTGCCCTGATGCATTCCTGACCAATTTAATCACAATTAGTCAAGTGGGACCCAGACATCAGTCATTTTAAAGCTCCCAAGTGATTCCAGTGGGTGGCTGAGGTTAAGAAACTCCTATTTTTTGCCCAGCCAGCGGGGCTCAGTGGTTGAGCATCAACTTATGATCCTGGAGGTCTCAGTTCGATTCCCAGTCAGCACACAGCCCCAGGTTGCAAGCTCAAATCCCCAGTGTGGGGTGCGCAGGAGGCAGCCAATCAATAATTCTCTCTCATCATTGATGTTTCTATCCCTCTCTCCCTCTTCCTTCTTCTCTGAAATCAATAAAATATATTAAAAAAAAAAAGAAACTCCTATTTTACCAGGCATCTGAATTACCTGGAGACTTTGCTACACTAGAGTGTTGGGTTGAACCCCAGAGTTTCTGATTCAGTGGATCTGGAGTGGGGCCCACAACTAGCATTTCTAACAACTTTCCAAGCGATGCTGATGCACCTGATCCAGAGACCACACTTTGAGAGCCCCAGCCATAGGGATGGTTTAAGAGGCCTGGTCACCTGGGGGGCACCTGCCCTGTGCCAATCTGCAAAAGGAACTGAATCATCACTAGACCTATAACAATGTGGAGGAAACTATTTACAAGAATGCCTGCCAGGGAGAGTATGTGTTAGAAGCAGAAGGAATACGAGGAGAAAGTGCTTGGGGCATGCCATCAGATGTGGTAGAATTGCCTTCTGAGGAAAGTGGGTCTGTATTGCCGAGTGGGGCATGCGAGTTAGGATCTAGAACTGAATTGCTGGTCTAGACCTGTGGTTGGCAAATTGCGGCTTGCGAGCCACATGCGGCTCTTTGGCCCCTTGAGTGTGGCTCTTCCACAAAATACCACGTGCGAGCGCGCACATACAGTGCAATTGAAACTTCATGGCCCATGTGCAGAAGTCAGTATTTTGTGGAAGAGCCACACTCAAGGGACCAAAGAGCCGCATGTGGCTCGCAAGCCGCAATTTTCCGACCACTGGTCTAGACAATAGTCCCCTTTCTCTGCCTTACACCACATAACATGCAGTCTTCCCTCTGTATAAATATTGGAAAATGTCTACAGAGTCCTTTTGAAAGGTGCCATGTGTTGACTTGTCTCAGGCACCCATGTGCCTTCGTGCAGCCCTGCCTCCCTTCACAGCACAGTGCTCTTTGAAGTCTCATTATGCTTTCCCTCTCTAATGGAGCCTCTGTATCCATATTTCCTTTTGTGGGATCTGTGTAGCCACCTGGGTGGCTAACTTCTCCCTGTTGGAGCAGTATAGTTCTGCTGGCTCTTGTGATGTGCCAGAGGTCTGTCCTCATTGGTGAGAAAAGTCACTACCCGGTTGGAGACAGAGCTGGCTCCCACTCTGCAGAACCGTGGTGCTGGGCCCTTTCTGTGAAATACTGAGCTTTCAAGCTGCTTCTCCTTCCCTGAGAGCACCTGGGGTAATTCCAGGGCATTGAAGGCCTCATGTTGTGTGAGATCCACATAAACATTTTTATTTTCAAATATAGAAAGGGCATATGCATTATGCACCACAGAGTCACTGATTTTGCAGGGCTGAGTCCTGGTAGCATTTGCTATCTGTCATCTATTGCTACTCAACAAGCTGCCCCCAAACTCAGTAGCCAAAAAGAATTAATTCTTTCTCATGAGTCTGTGGGTTAGAAATCTAGGCTACGTTCGGCTGGGTGGTTTTCCTTCCGTTCTCACCTTAGTTCCTCATGCAGCTGTAGTCATCTGGCATTTCAACTGGGACCTTGATGCTGGCTGTCACTGGGCCTTCCTCTTCACGCAGTCTTTTGCCATCCAGAAGTCTTGTCCTGGCTTCCCTATGTGGAGGCAGGGCAGTCCAAGAGGGCAATGGTGGGAACAGCATGGCCTTTTGAGGCTTGGGCTTTGGAACTTTTACCACACCCCTTCTGCCATATGATTGGTCATAACCTGGAGTTAAGGGTTGGGGAAATAGGTTCTTCTGGGGGAAGTTGTACAATATTGTGGTCATGTTTTTCAATCAACCACACCACACCATACCACTATTTAGTACCTAACCTTTTCTTATATTAGATTGGAGTTTGGCTGAGAAAATAATTGTGAATAATGCCTTGGCCCTTCTCCACAGAACCTGTGAGTGACACACTGGTCCATTGAAACACTTCCTATTCAGAGGTCTTTTGATTAGGGTTCATGCCAGGTTGGTGCTGCTAACTTCTTATGAATACCATGACACCAGCAGGGAGGACAGCTGATATTCAGATTCTTTGTGCAGACAGTTCTGCAGTTCCGTGGGGCTTATTTCGTAGGGCTTCTGGTTGAGCTTCTTCTACTGGAGGATGTGGGGAGGCTGTAGGCTTTGGGTGAGGGGGAAGGAGGAAACTGATCCCTGATTGTCAGGCACTTTGATTTACATTTTTTATCTTACTCAATCCCAAGAGGTAGCACAGTACTCTTCAGTATAAAGAAACTGAGTCTGAGGTCCACTAAATACTTTTCCTAATCACAGTGGTAAGTAAGGCTGGAATTATTTCAGTCTCATTGGGTCAAAATCCAAACCTTCCTGCTCTCACCCTGCCTTCCAGCCTAAATTACAAGAAGAGAAGGAAATGAGCATGGATAAGAGTGTGCTCATCTTTCTCTTCTTTCCAAACCATTCTATCCTTGGAGTGTTGCCATCTCCAAGGAATATGAGAAGCCTCTGCTACTCCAGTTTAAGTGGCCTTGGGATATTTCACTTCAGTGTGTGGCCGACACCATGACAGAATTTTAACCATGCCAGTTATTTTTATCAGGGGTATTCAAGTGCCATCCCATAAACTTAAATCAAAAAGGATCTTCAAAGGCATTAAGAACATGATTTTTTAAGGGATTCCAAACTGCTCTCCTATAAGTGACTTTAAACTAAAGCAGAAGGGCTCCAAAATGGCAGCAGAGTAAGTGTATGCTACACTGACATGCTCTCAGGAACAAATTGGAATTACAACTAAAATACAGAAAAACCAACTGAAGACTAGCTAGAGAGAACCCTGATAACCAAGGATGGAAAGTGACCACATAGAAACTGGTAAAAAATACGCAAGAGCAAAAGGGCTGACCGGGCAACCACAAACAACTAAAGTTCCAGAGGGATACTCAGCTGTGGGAGACCCCACTGAGAACTCTGGGGTCTAAACCCCAAGCTGAGACCCCCAGCCAAGAGCACCATAACTGAGAAAGGTGCCCACAAAACATCTGACTGTGGAAAGCAGCATGGTTGCTATCTGCCAGAGAGAGAGAGAGAGCTGAAAATGCAGTCACCTTCTCAAAGGGCCAATGCACAAAATTGCTTGCACAACCACTCACCTTGGGCTCCAGCAGAGGGAGGGCAGAAAGGACTGGAGCTATATAAACAGAAGTAAGGGTTGGAGATTGGAGGGCAACCACACTGGTTTCCTATGCTGAGCCATTCCCTCACATTGCAGAGGACATCTTTCTCCGGGAGACCTTTGCTATCCAGGTTGTATTTGCTTGAAGGGAAGGCAGTTGCCCCACCCTATTGGAAAATCCTTCACCCTACCCTGTGGAGTTTTTGAGGCCCATTAAGAGACTGAGACTAAAAATGAGCCTGCAGGCAGAAGCAATGGCCCTACCATGTTGGAAAACCTCTTGCCCCACCCTGTGGTTGATAGCCTGAGGCTAATCAAGACTAAATACAATCAGACTGCAGGCAGAGCTGGGTCTCTGGGGGAGGCTTTGAGTCTTTTCCTGATTTAATGTGGGTTCAAGGCTAGGAAAAGCAGGCCTTGGCACACATCTTGGTCCTTTCCAAAAGCACCCAGCCCCAGCAGAGGGAGCCATAAGCAGTGGATTGCTGATAGCTCCAAACAGGGTACTAAGAGCCAGTCAGAAACAGCATCTGACACTGCCCTGCATTCGAGATTGGGGGGGGTGGGGCGGGGGCGGGGGCAGTCATAAACCCAAACAGGCAGCCAAAATGGAGAGGAAAAAAAATAAGCCCCAAATGAAAGAACAAGAGAATTCTCCAGAAGGACTAAATGAAATGGAGATAAGAAATTTATCAGACATAGGGTTCAGAATAATAATGGCAAAGATGATCAACACCATGAGAAAAGATATAGTAACTCTGAAGAATGATATAACACTAATAAAGAAGATAGTGGGAGGAATACACAGCAGATTAGGGGAAGTCAAGAATTGGATCAGTGAATTAGAAGACAGGGTAGAAAAAAATCACTCAATCAGAGAACCAAAAAGAACAAACAATTAAAAAGCAAAAGGACAGCTTCAGGGAACTGTGGGACAACATGAAATGTAACAATGTTCACACTATAGGAATGCCAGAATGGGAAGAAAGTAAGCAAGGGATAGAGAATGTGTTTGAAGAAATAATGGCAGAAAACTTCCCTAACCAGGTGAAGGAAAAAGTTACACAAGTCAGGAGGCACAGAGAGCCCTAAGCAAGAAGAACCAAACAGGCCCATGCCCAAACACATCATAATTAAAATGCCAAAAATTAAAGTCAAAGAAAGAATCTTAAAGGCAGCAAGAATAAAGCAATTTGTTACCTACAAAGGAGCTCCCATAAGATTGTCAGTTAAGTTTTCATCAGAAACTCTCCAGGCCAGAGGGGAATGGCTTGAAGTATTCAAGGTAATGAAAATCAAGGATCTGAAACCAAGATTACTATATCTAGCAAGGCTATCATTAAAAATAGATGGTGAAATAAATAGTTCCCCAGACATAAAATGACTAAAGGAGTTTGTTACCACCAAACCAGCACTGCAAGTAATGCTAAAGGGACTGTAATGAGAGGAAGAAATAGAGAAACATAGGCATTAAGAATTAAAATGGCAATAAATAAGTACCTATCAATAATAACTTTAAATGTGAATGGATTAAATGCTCCAATCAAAAGACATAGGGTAGCTGAATGGATACGAAAAATGACCCTGTTTACAAGAGACCCATCTCAGAATAAAAGATTCACACAAGATGAGAGTGAAGGGATGGAAAAAATGTTCCCATGCAAATGGAAACAACAACAACAAAAAAAGCTGGGGTGTCAATACTTATATTGATAAAATAGACTTCGAAATGAAGGCCATCACAAGAGACAATGAGGGTCACTACATAATATTAAAAGAATAGATCCACAAGAGGATACAACCCTGGTAAACATATATGCACCCAATATAGGACCTAATATAGATAGATAGTAAAATACACACACACACACACACACACACACACTTCTGGAGGACTTTAAAGAAGAGATTGATAGCAATACAATCATAGTAAGGAACTTTAATACCCCACTAACTTCACTGCATAGATCCTCCAGACAAAAAATTAGCAAGGATATACTGGATCAGATTTAAATGACATTTCTGGAACATTTCACCCCAAAGCTGCAGAATATACACTCTTCTCAAATGCACATGGGTCATTCCCAAAGATAGATCACATGTTAGGACATAAAACAAGTCTCTACAAATTCAAGAAGATTGAAATGAGATCAAGCATCTTCTTAGATCATAATGGAATGAAATTAGAAATCAACTACACTAAAAACATTCCAAAGCTTTTCAAACACATGGAGGCTAAACATGCTATTTTAAACAATGAATGGGTTACCAATGAAATCAAGAAAGAACAAAAAACTTTCTGGAAACCAATGAAAATGAACACACAATAACCGCAAATCTCTGGGACACAGCAAAATTAGTCCTGAGAGGAAATTCATAGTACTATAGACCTACCTAAAAAAAAAATTTAATGATAAACTATTTAACCCTACGTCTTAAAGAGCTTGAAGGAGAACAAGAAAAGTCCAGAGCAACTAGAAGGAAGGAAATAATGAAGATTAGAGCAGAAATAAATGACAAAAACAATACAAAAGATCAATGAAACCAAGAGCTGGTACTTCGAAAACAAAAACAAGATTGAAGAACCTTTAGCCAGACTCATTAAGAAACAAAGTAAGAAGACCCAAATAATTAAAATCAGAAACGAAAGTGGTGAAGTAACAAATGACATCACAGAAATACAAAGAATTGTAAGAAAATACTATGAGCAACTATATGTCAACAAGCAGACAATGTGGATGAAATTGACACATTCCTAGAAAAATACAATCTTCCAAAACTGAATCAGGAAGAATCAGAAAATCTGAATAGGCCGATAACAATTGATGAAATAGAAGCAGTAGTAACACCCCCCACCCCAAGCAAACAAAAGCCCTCGTCCAGACAGCATCATAGGAGACTTTACCAAACATTCAAAGAACTAATACCTATCCTCCTCAAACTATTCTAAAAAATCCAAGAAGGAATTCTTTCAATCTCTTTTGATGAGGGCAACATTATCTTAATTCCAAAACCAGATAAAGAACTACAAAGAAAGATAATTAGAGACCAATATCCCTGATGAACATAGATGCTGAAATCCTCAACAAAATATTAGTAAGTCAGATCATACACCATGACAAAGAGGGATTTATTCCAGGGATGCAAGGCTGGTACAATATTCGCAAATCATAAATGTGATACATCACATAAGCAAACTGAAAGACAAAAATCACATGATCATACCAAGAGATGCAGAAAAGGTATTCAACAAAATCCAATATCCATTTTTTATAAAAACTCTCAGCAAAGTGGGAGTAGAGGGATCATACCTCAATATAATAAATGATATATATGACAAGCCTACAGCCAACATCATACTCAATGGACAAAAACTAAAATCATTTTACCTAAGAACAGGAACAAGAGTGGGATGTCAGCTTTCACCACTTTTATTCAACCTAGTACTGTAAGTGCTAACCACAGCTTTCAGACAAGAAGAAAACATAAAAGGCATCCAAATTGGAAAGGAGGAAGTAAAACTTTCATTATTTACAAACGACATGATATTGTACATAGAAAACCCCAAAAGATTCCACCAAAAAACTACTAGATTTAATAAATGAATTCAGTAAAGTGGAAGGATACAAAATACCCAGAAACCAGTTGCATTTTTATATACCAACAATTAACTATCAGAAATGAAAACTAAGAAGACAATCCCATTTACAATTATATCAAAAAATAAAATAAAATACCAAGCCATGAAC
>NW_006297833.1:32695-37404 GCF_000327345.1 Myotis davidii
TTAAAAATAAAATAAAATGAATTTGGCAATGCAACAGGATATAATATTAACACCCAAAAATCAATAGCATTTTTAAACAGCAATACTGAATTCTCAGAAAGAGAAACAAACAACCCATTTATGATTGCAACAAAAATATTAAGATACCTAGAAATAAACTTAACCAAGTAGGTAAAAGACTTGTACTCATAAAACTACAGGATGTAGTTGAAAAAAAAGATGGAAGAAGGTATAAACAAATGGAAGAATTTACTGTATTCATGGATTGGTAGAATTAACATCATTAAAATGTCCCAAAGCAATCTATAGAGTCAATGCAATCCCTATTAAATTACCAATGGCATATTCACAGATCTAGAACAAATATCCCCAAAATTTAGAACCAAAAAAGAACCCAAATAGCTACAGCAATCTTGAGAAAGAAGAACAAAGTTGGATGAATCGCAATACCAGATATCAAGTTATACTACAAAGCCTATAGCAATATGTTTGTGGATACACCTCCTAGGGCAAAGGAAACTAAGGAGAAAAAACAAACAAGTGGGACTACATCAAAATAAAATCTGCACAGCAAAAGAAACCATCAACAAAATGAAAAGGGAACCCACTGTATGGGAGAACATGTTTGGCAATTATATATCTGATAAAGGGATAATATCCAAAATATATAAGAAACTTATGCAACTTTACAAAAGGAAGACAATCCAATTGAAAAATGAGCAAAGGACCTAAATAGATACTTGTCCAAAGTGAACATATAAATGGCCAAGAGACATATGAAAAAATGCTCAAAGCCACTGATCATCAGAGAGATGCAAATTAAAACAACAATGAGGTATCTCCTCACATCTGTCAGAATGGCTACCATCAACAAATCAAATGACAGGTGTTGGCAAGGGTGTGGAGAAAAGAGAACCCTAGTACGCTGATGGTGGGAATGCATACTGATGCAGCCATTATGGAAACAGTATGGAATTTCCTCAAAAAATTAAATATGGAACTATCATTTGACCCAGAGATTTCACTTCTAGGAATCTATCCTAAGAAACCTGAAACACCAATCAGAAAGAATGTATGCATCCCTATTTCATAGCAGCACAATTTATAATAGCTAAGATCTGGAAACAGCCCCAAGTTGTCATCAGTAGATGAGTAGACAAAAAAGTTCTGGTACATTTACACCAGGGAATACTATGCAGCAATGAAAAAGACAGCTATCTTACCCTTTGATTCAGCATGGATAGACCTGGAGAGTATTATGCTAAGCCAGTCAGAGAAAAACAAGTATTATATGATCTCACTCATATGTAGAATCTTATGAACAAAATAAACTGCTGAACAAAATAGATCCAGAGACACAGAAGCATGAAACAGACTATCACATCTCAGAGGGAAGGTGTGGGTGGGTGGAAAGAGATCAACCAAAGAACTTGTATGCATACATGTGTAACCAATGGACACAGACAATAGGGTGGTGGAGGCCTGGGGCCGGGGGATGGGCAGTAGTCTATAAGGGGTCAATGGGAGAAAAAAGGGGACACATGTAATACTTTCAATAATAAAGATAAAATAAACAAACAAACTAACTAACTAAAGCAAAAGGACCTGAGACCAGTCATCACTTTGATTCTGGAAAAGGCCTCATCATGCAGATCCTCTGAGAAAGCTGGGCTGTCTTCTTTCAGGTTGCTTCCAGGAATCCAGTGTCTACTTCTCTGAGCACCTTTTAGATCCCAGAAACCTCAAAGACTTGGAGCTTTTTCTCAATGAAATGAGTACAAGGAAGGACCCTGATGTGTGTTTGACTGTGAAGGATTTACTACCTAGATTGGGACAGGGACCCACTTAATACCACCCCAGGGGAAGGTGCAGGAAGACACCATCCAGCATCTCCTGAGCATGTGCACTTTTAACCTTACCCCCACTGAAACCTAGAAGCTCAGGCTGATTTGCTGAGTGTCACACACCTTTGTGGGGTAACCAGACTAGGATTCACAAACCTTCATCTTTCTGATTTTGAAAGCAGTGTCCTTTGCCCTGGCTAGGTGGCTCAGTTGGTTTGAGTGTCCGGTGCAAAGGAAGGTTGTGGTTTCATTGGGCCAGGCCACACACGTAGGTTGAGGGTTGGATTTCCTGTCAGGGTGCGGTCAGGGTACATACCTAGGGTAAAGGTTGGATTCCCAGGTGGAGTGTGGAAAGCAGCTGATGATGTTTCTCTCTCTCTCTCTCTCTCTCTCTCAAATCAATAAACATATCCTTGGTTGAAGATTATTTTAAAAATAAAATAAAATCAAAACCAACATTTACCAAACATACCTTGAATGTTAAAATCTAGGAAATAAAGAAAGCCATTCTAGTTTCCCTGGTTTAGAATGACAAGCTATTATGTCTGAGAAAAAGACAACTCTTCTAGAGCATTTTCCTGGAGGCATTACTTTCTGTCTGGGATGGACACAGCCACAGCCTTGATTTCCCTGTTTAATTGGCAGCCCTTCTACTATTGTCAGAAATGGAAACATTTCTTGCCCTGTTGTTGCTCCTTGGGTTTCTTGCTCTTCCTTAGATTATTCCTTCCAGGAATTCAAACCTGCAAGAAGTCAAGAGAAAAAAGCATTTTCTTTTGTCTTAATCTACTACTTGGAGGGCACCTTTCTGTACCAGAATGTAGCCACGTTTATCCCACTCTAAGAAAAATCCTATCCTGCCGTCAATTGAGGAGTTTTTCTTTATCTTTCATTCCAAAAAAAACAGTGGAGAGTGGTCAAATGGATATACTCCTTGGATGAAAATTATAAGGAGTGAGATATAGACTGATTTTTATGTTTGTTTTCTTTTTCTAAGTTGGCATTAGAGACACCAAAAATATATGTAAACAGAGGGAAAGGCAAAGATCTATTAGGGAGATTGCAAACAAACAATTTTAAAAGGCCATGTAAACCCTTGTTAAGCATTTGGACTATGATTAATGGTATTGTTTTCTTTTTGGAAAACACTGTTTAACTCTCTTTTCCACTTAATGTCAACTGCTGGATTGGATTTTTGTTCTCTGTTGTTATTTGGAAATGTTTATAGCTTTGAAATCTTCTCCATAGGGAATTCTGCTAAAACTAGAGGGAGAGAACCACTGGGATTGAGTAATTCCCCTATTTATTACTAGATTATTATTCACTATTAGCATCATAAATGCACCTATAACTTCTTAAGTGGTAGGGGATATTTGACACACATTGTTGATGCACAGATGAAAAGTGGTCTACCACTCATGCCCCTATTCCCTGTTCCCAAAACTCATAAATGAAAAATACCCTATGCAAAGTGTTTGCCGCATAAAGTCATTTAGCATTCAGGAAATTAGTATAAATGCCGTATATTTAAGGTGATCTCTATTTGTTGACTTATATAGTCTCCTATATAAGTCATCTAATATATTAGATGGGATTCATCTAATCCATTTCTGGATGACTCATGTCCTAGGAGGCTGCTCAGGGCTGAAAGGCCTTTTATCCATCTTCCAGCTGTAAATCCAGTTCAATGCCTAGTATATAGTAGTCATTCAATAAATGGCTGGTTAAACTGATTGAAACTGTATCCTAACCATCCCACTGAGTCACAGAGGTCTTTGAAGGAGTCATGGTTCCACATTAGTTCTCCTTCTGAGAAACTATGTGTGAGTTGTGTAGGTGAAGGAGGTTGGCAACATATGTCCAAGAGTTGGTGGTAATTCTCCCCACACATCTGAAATGTTCTGTTCCTTCCATTTGGGCCACCCTTTGGTTCCGGTGACCCCTTTCTTATCCTTGGCTGAGCTTGCCTTTTTCTCCCGAATTGCATCTAGACTCGGGATTCAGAATGAGGATCTAAACTGCCCAGCCACCAGAGAAATGGTTCCCAGGAGATATTTCCTTTAATGAGTCCTCCTGCTGTGGTACTCTTGCTGATCAAGGTTTCCAAACAGCACAGAAGAGGGACTGTTTATGGGGAACTTTAATTTCTAAGTACACCAACACAGTCTAAAGATACTAGGTAATGTAACTGTTGTTGCCATTGTTTTGCCATCTTGAATAAGAAGGTTTGGGCTAGGAATAGGAGTGAAAAGGGAAAACAAGTTAAGTCCTGGCTAATGGATCACATCCCATCATCTTCTTTTATGACCCTCATTGCTGTGTCTTCATCCCAAGCCTCTTCTGTGATTTCACAATGTGACCTGGGCATATATTCTAGAAAATGTTCACTTTTGGATTTTTTTCTAGTGGCAAGTGAAGTCAAATATTTATTTATATATGAAGACAATAGGCCTTTCTCCTCTCAGCAAAGAGGTCAAAGAAAGCTGAGTTGTAGAATCCAGAAACTTTGAAAGGCAGTTGATAACAATTGCTTAAAAAGTAAAGATGAGTTTTAGCAGTTTTGAAAATCGGGAAGTCTTTGAAGGAGAAAGACTCACTGGTATTTCCTTTTTGCAAACACACATGCACTCATTCTTCAGACCTTACCTTCAATATCATTCTTCTGAGAGAAGTTCCTCACTCCCTGGGCTGGGTTAGCTACCGCCACAGCTGGTACTTCCCTGTGATAATGTACAAATAGAATGTAATTTTATACTATATAATAAAAGCGTAATATGCACATTGACTGAACGGCAGACCGACCAGTTGATGGGGGGCGGGGCCAGCAACCATGCGGCACCAGGCCAGCCAAGGTGCGTGCCAGTG
>NW_006297833.1:37415-39165 GCF_000327345.1 Myotis davidii
GGGGCGGCACCATCCCCTCATCAGCCAATCTGTGCGCCTCCCGCAGAGCGAGGCCAGACTGTGGCTTCGAGGAGCGGGCCTAAGCCATCAGTAAGGCATCTCCTGAGGACTCCCAGACTGTGAGAGGGCACAGGCTGGGCTGAGGGACCTCCCCCTCCCCAGTGCACGAATTTTCGTGCACCAGGCCTCTAGTATTTGTATAAAAAGGAGTTTATAAATAGGAAATTACATACACCTATACATAGTTTTTTACTTATTTATTATGCAGTCTAAGTTAGAAACTTAAAGAAAGCAATCTTTTCTTCTTTTATGCTTATCTTAGTATATGCTTAAAATATTAAATGGGAGAATAAATACTGAGGCTAAAGATTGGAGAAATCAAAAAGGTGAGGGAGTGAGAGGAAGTGGTCATATGGGAATGTAATAGACAAATGAGGGAGGAGTTCCCAGATTCCTAGAGTTATGGGCCTCTTTCAGAGGGTTGAGTAGTTTAAGTTTGTGCAGACAGCGCTGATACTAGGGACCTTACTATGTCTCCACAGACATCTTCCTTCTGGCTTTATGTAACTTCTATTTGTTCTGGCCTTGTCTCCCAGAATGAGCTGATTCATATGTTATTTTAAGGTCTGTTAGGTTGATGGCCAACTGGTAACAGAAATCGGTGTTTTGTTTTGGTTTTCATCAGAGATGTGGTATCTTGGATGATATGAAAAAGACTAATTCTAGTAACAAAGTTCTAGATAGATTAACGGAAGTGTATGAGTAAAAATGTCCCAAGAATTAAACATGTTCTCCAGGTTTGGGGTGCAAATGACTAGAAAGTGCCCTTTGATGTTTGTCAGGAATGTCTTCATATCACATACTGAAACGAGTGAAAAACATTCAGTAAATTATATTTTTTTAAAGATGAGATACCGCTGGTGGAAGCACACTGCTTTTAATAGGTTATTTTCCCTTCCAGAACCATGACTCCCAGCAAAACTTATATAACATTAATTCCATCTGAGATGAGATTTTTTTTAAAGTTTGTAAAAACTTAAGAAGGAACAGCTATTACAAATATTTACTAAATAAATTTGTCGGGTTGTAAGAAAACATGGAAACTGAAGGAACCTAGAATTTTTAAAAAAGAATCGTTAAGTCAACACACCCATCCCATTGTCTAAGCAGGTTTAGACTCCAAACTGTGCTCAGTGAAAAGCAATTATATTTCAAATAGTTTAATGTAGAAGAAAACTGATTTTGACAATATTGAAATACAATGTCAAGGATAGTGTTTAATGAGCCTTAGAAAGTATGCTAGCAAAGCTTTCAAAAATTCAATTTCCTTATGATGAATCACTTTATTTCACATTCTTGGCCATTTAAATCTCAAAAATCAGAGAGTTTTGTGTATATTATTGTTTATAAAGACAGAGATATCTCAATTTTCCTCTTAGTGAGTGAATTTATAAAGCACTGTCTTTATAGACAGTCTAAAGTACTCCAGAAAATGTTTTCTATATAGTTAGCATTTTATAAACTGTCCAAGTAAACTTAAAATTAATTTCAGGCCCAGCCAGTGTGGCTCAGTGGTTGAATCTATGAACCAGGAGGTCATGGTTTGATTCCCTGTCAGGGCACGTGCCCACTCGATCCCCAGTGTGGGGTGCGCAGGAGGCAGTCAATGAATGATTCTCTCTCATCATTGATGTTTCAATCTCTCTCTCCCTCTCCCTTCCTCTCTGAAATCAATAAAAAAATATTTTTA
>NW_006297833.1:40504-66813 GCF_000327345.1 Myotis davidii
TTACAGAGAGGAAGGGAGAGGGATAGAGAGTTAGAAACATCGATGAGAGAGAAACATCGATCAGCTGCCTCCTGCACACCCCATACTGGGGATGTGCCCGCAACCAAGGTACATGCCCTTGACCAGAATTGAATCTGGGACCTTTCAGTCCACAGGCTGATGCTCTTTCCACTGAGCCAAACTGGTTGGGCAGAATTTTTTTCTTTTAAATAATTTTTATAAAGCTTAAGGAAAAATGAGTAAAGTCGATAGCCCATGCCTGGATGGAATGAATACTGTCCAACTTCTGACTATTTTAGATGCTGCCCACTGCAGTGGCTAGTTGTGGATTGTCCTTTGTGCCATGCGCTGCACAAGCTATGTGTGGGAAAACCGACAATTAAAACACGAGCTGTAAAGCAGCTTTAAAACAAACCGCAGCAGAATTATTTAAATGGATGTATCTATCGGGTAGTGGCACTGCTAGCTCCTGAAATTAAACACTGAAAATAAGTTTTTTTCACTTTTTTTTTAGACTTGAATTTAAGACATAAAGCTATATAAATGATTACTTTAAATTTTATGTTAAAACATGGAGACCAGACACTTTCAAATCCAGTAATTTTGGGATCACTTACAATAGCAAACACTCCAAAAGCAAAAAGCCAGTGAGTTCTTTTTGTGGGTCCATGTGGTAAAATAGTGCGTTTAACATAACGTAAAGATGTCCGGGAAAATAGCAAATCCCTGGGATTAGCAACTTTCTACAAATTAAATGTACAGTTTGGGGGGGAAACTAGGTTTATAGTTGTGAGTACACGAAACACAGCACTATTCTTGTATTATTATTTATTAATTATTATATTATTTTCCATATGAGCAACTGTAACCTACTTTTGCCTCACCCTGGGTTGTTGCTGGACAGCAGCCGCCTAAGCATGGTCCTTGGTTGACTCTAAGGCCAATGACACAGCCACCCTAGCATAGTTTGTTATATTTGTTCATCTCAAAGTGCTACTGTCCAATACAACCCATTTCTAAAGCCCGCGCTAGAAGCTTTTTCTGTGCCTGAAGAAATGAAGAATGTGACTAAGACACACACACGAACAACCTCTTTCATTTCTATACCCGCCTCCCCACCACACCCAAAGCAAACGACGTTTTCACTAAGAGAAAAGTGTGCATACGGGTAGGTAGGTACCTAGGTGTGTATGTATCTATGTAAACATTCTTTCATTTGTTTAGGTGCTTCCTTGATTTAAGGCCAGTTGTTTAGGGAGAAAAATAACATTTTTTAAACTGATGTCATGGTTAATTGTGGCACTCAAGTTATGATGCTGCCGTACAGATTCCCTTGGTTTTCCCATCTTTGATTTAGTCTCTTGGTAGATGGAACATGACCCTTGGACTCTTGCTCCATCATCCCAGAAGTGAAAGAAAAATGCACATACTGAAGGCCTTCTTGCTAATTAGTGTATTAAGTTATAATGTGCAATTCAAATGACCCGATAAATACTTTCATGTGGCGTGACACAGAGGTCAAGACCAAGATGTAACTTTTTATGAAGTGCTAGAGCCTTGCAGGAACTAGCATCTCAAACAAAATTTTGGTAGTTTCTGGAAATTTGGTTTATCTGCAATTTCATTCTTAACCTCCCCACCCCGCACTTGTCAGCAACCAAATATATTTTATGAGACTTAGTGTGAGACTTAAGCTTTTAATAAGCTACATCTTGAGGAAAGAATATCTTTTATTATGAATTATGCTTAATTAACCTCACACAACCTTGGTAGAGACTCATAATCTTAAAATCATATTTTAGAAACATGATACTTGGGGATTTATATTTAGCTGAAGAGGTCATTTATCACATAGGATTATGCACTATTGGAAACAAGGTATGTGAAATCAAAGACAGATGTATCTCACTTGAAATAAAACTAATGTACAGAGCTTCATATTAAAAACAAATAAATTAGAAATCAATAATGTTAATATAAAAGGGAACAGAACTCTCACAATATAATTTTCAATGGGACTCTGTTAAAATTCCAATTTAAATAAAATTTGTTATATAAAAATTCAGTTAAAATTAAAAATATACAATTTGAAGTGATTTAAAATTAACATTAAACTAAATTCATAAAAAGATTGTGATTTGGGGGAACAGTGATTTTTTTGCAGTATGTTTATAAAGCTTTTAATACATAGATAGTGATGTTATTGATCATGAAGGAAAAATTATTTCTCTGAAATCAGCCTTCTAAAGCTTTGAGCCAGAAAAATAACTAACATAAAATCTAATACCAATGGGGTCATATGTGCCAACAATGTTCAAAATAGCTTGATATTCTAGGCTTTCAACTTAACTCTGTGATTACTTTAGTCGAGTTTTAATTACAGCTTTATTGAGATAAGATTCACCTACCATAAAACTCAGTTTTATTTATTTATTTATTTATTTATTTATTAGGGCAAAACTCACTGTTTTAAATTGTATAATTTGGTAGTTTTTAATATATTCACAGACTTATGCAACCTTCACTACTATCTGATTTTAGAACATTTTCATCACCCTACAAAGAAACCCCATGCCCACTATTAGTCACTCTCCACTCCTCTCTTTCCAGACCACCAATCTGCTCTCTGTCTCTGTGGATTTGCCTGCTCTGGACATTTCATATAAAAGAAATTATATAATCGGTAGCCTTTTGTGACTGTGTTCTTTCACTTAGCATAATGTTTTTGTCTTTGTTTTTCAAACAAGAAAGATTTATTTTCTCACGGTACCAGAAACTGGATTCAAAGGTGTCAGAAAGTTTGATTTCTTCTGAGGCCTCTCTTAGGCTTGTGGATGGCTGCCTTCTCATTGTGTCCTCATGTGGGCTTTTCTCCATGTGCCCTAGAATAAAGTTTTCAGGATCATCCCTGTTGTAACATGTATCAATACTTCATTCCCTTTTACTACCAAATAATATTCCACTGTATGGCAATATTACATTTAGGTTTCCACTTTTTGGCTATTATGAGTAATGCTGCTATGGATATGTTTTTTATATGGACACTAGAAGCCCGGTGCATGGGATTTGTGTACTGGTGGGGGCGTGGCCAGCAGGGATCGGCCTGCAATGGGAGCGCTGCTCATCCGGGTCAGCCGAGCGGTGCTCACACTGTGGAAGCACACTGACCACCAGGGGGCAGCTCCTGCATTGAGCGTCTGCCCCCTGGTGGTCAGTGTGCATCATAGCGACTGGTCAACTAGTCATTCTAGTCATTCCACTGTTCAGTCACTGGGCTTTTATTATATAGGATATGTTTTTAGTTCTCTTGGTTAGGTACCTAGGGGTGGAGTTCCTGGGTTGTACAGTGGGGCCTTGACTTATGAGTTTAATTCGTTCCGTGACAGAGCTCGTAACTCAAATTACTCATATGTTAAATCTTAAAGTGAACGAGTGAGACACGTGATGCTGGGCTGATGTTGTGGCGTTCACTGTGACGTTCGCTGCGCCAACTCGCGGTGGGGTATCTGAAGCTGCCTCGTAACCTGAATTTTAGCTCGCAACTCAAAGCAAAAAATCGGCCGAGAGACAGCTCGTATCTCGAAAAACTCGTTAGTCGGGACACTCGTAAGTCAAGGCCCCACTGTATGTTTAAATTATGTTTAACCATTTGAGGAACTGCCATACCGTTTTCCAAAGGGATTGCACTACTTACAAGCTTACCAGCAATACATGAGGGCTCCAATTTCTCCATATCCTCGCCAACACTGTTATTGTCTGTCTGTTTTATTTAAGCTGTCCTAGTGGGTGTGAAGTGGTATCTCACTGTGATTTTGATTTACATTTTCCTGATGACTATTGATATCCAATATCTTTGCATGTGCTTATTGGCCATTTATATATCTTCACTGGGAAAATGTCTATTCAGATCCTTTGCCCATTTGAAATTGGGTTACCTGTCTTGTTATTAGTCATCAGTATCTTAGAATGCAATTTCAAACTGTACATTTGGTATCAATTACTATGATTTCAGAATCACAGAATTTTAACCTGGAAGGGATTGTAAAAATCTAAATTCAGCCCCCTCTGTTGGCAGATGAAAAATGTGACCTATCCACGGTCACAGCAGAGCTAGTTAGTAGCAGAGTTGAGGAGACTGACTAAGTAAAAAATAGAAGCATAGACATTTCATGATTTGCATTTGAATGAGTCCCTTTTCAACAGAGTAGAGGCATCTGGAAGGAAGTGGAGCTGAGGTACTTGTTTAGAGGTAGCGTTCAACTAGTAAAAGCACTTTCCACTTAGATCAATAAGATGGCAGTTGTGTGTTTTTTTCTTTGGTATATTTTTTATTTATTTCAGAGAGGAAAAAGGAGGGAGAGAGAGAGATAGAAACATCAATCATGAGAATCATTGATTGGCTGCCTCCTGCACACCCCACACTGGGGATCAAGCACACAACCCCAGCATGTGCCCTGACCAGGAATTGAACCATGACCTCCTAGTTCATAGGTTGATGCTCAACCACTGAGCCATGCTGTCTGGGCAAATGGCAGTTTTCTTCATGTACTTTCAGTCAGACGTTGCATATGAGTCTTCTCTCAGCCTTAAAATGATGAGCTATGTGTGGTTCCTCATGACCTATAGCGGGAGTTCACTCTTTTAGGACCCAGCATGGTAGCTTTGAAAAAAGAGGCTCAATCATTTGTGCTTTGGATTTGGTTGCAAAATAAAATTATAGTTTCCTTGGAATTTTACTCTCTTCCCACTGAAGTGCAAGAAAGTGTTGCATTTGCTGTCATGAGACGAAGATGAAGAATGGAGAGTGGCATTACAGGACAGCTTGTGTTGGGGGCTTCTACCCAATCCTTGGCAGTGGAGAGAGAAGGAGTTTTTGTTAAAGGGTCATGAGGTTCTATTCTCTTTCTTACCTACCAGATAATACAGAACAGACAAACAATGAAAATAATATTTAGACAAGGATAACACAATGTCAGTGTTCACCTAAGTCCAAGGACACATATTGTGTTTTAATACTATTAGCCCACGCTGCTTACTAGTTTTTCCTAATAGAGAAGTATGTGGTCAAGCTTATTTCTATGTTCTGCATTGTGATTTTTGTTTATTTAATAACTTTCCTGATATAAGGAGATTTTTTTGCACCTCATAATTATATTGTAGTTGACTTGGAAGAAAACAATAGTTCACAGACCACCTAGTTCACTGAGAGGGCAATAATTCTTGTAAACCAGACTTCTAGGTTACCATGGCATTCTGTTTTGATCCCCATCTGAGCTTCACAATGGGGAAGTCATTGTTAAATTGTAGCACTCCACCCTCGGAAATGAGGTATCATGTGGACTTGTTTCTGAACGAGCAGTGTAATTCCAAGCTACTTACTGGGAAGATCAAACTAAGTTATGCATGGTGTGAAGATGGAGCCATATGTGGACATATTTATATCTTTATATATATCACTACTGAGACAGAAAACATATCTGACATGCAGTAGGTAATCCAAAACATGTTGGTTAAATCCTCTTTACTCAAACAGGTATGGGGATGTTAAACTGCCTTGAATAAATATTTTAAGGCCTAATGTCATTTCAAAGCATTTGAAGAATAAATATTTCACTTTTCTTTTACTTTACTAGTATTAGTTTTCTTGTTAAACTGTATCTTGGCACCTCCATTGATCTTTACGAAACTAGTTTCCTGTTAACTGAGGAATGGCGGTGTACTCAGGTCCAGTTCCTTGGAAATACAGTTTCCTTATACTTCTCCTTTCCTTTGTTTTAATGAACTTCTTTTTTATCTGGCTTCCTCATTCCAAGTGCAAAGTTAATTGATGTCAGTGGGGATTAGTTATATAGCAAAATATTTTTCTTAGCCTTTTCCTTGTACTCTTTCCGATAATCCTATCTTTGTCTCAATGTCTTATTTAATCACTCAGCTGTATTGTCTTCTTTCGGTTGGAGGATGGAACAGGAGTGGAGAGGAGTGCGCAGGTGGCATATTCTTCATGGGATCTTCTCTCTGCTGGCATGTGGGTGGTCCTTTGAGGTCAAAGGTTCTCTCTGATTAGGGTCAGGATTGCTGGTGATAAAGAAAGATTCATTCGATTTGGAAACCAAAGCTGCAGGCAGTGGGAATGGCCTTTACCTACCAGAAAAGGGAGCCTTTTCCCCGTGGTCTCTCCTAAATGAGAAAACTCCTCAGCTCCACACAAGCCGCACAGCTTACCTGCAAGCAATGCCAGAATTTTCCACAGGAAGTGGTGCTGGGTCTTTTCCAGCACACGAACAATTGCTCAACCAAATCCCCAGCATTGTATGCCATAAAGAAGGGCAGAAATTATTCTGGCCTAGACATTTCTCAGGATAGGTATTTGCAAACACTGGCTGTGGCTTTAGAAAAGCCTAGCATCTCATGCATCACTAATTGTGAGCTAGACATTGCCTCAGGAAACCCATAAATATGAGTGCCTGAATGGGTTGACTTGTTCTGTGGTAGACCAATTATATCCATAGAAGCCAGTGACTTTAATTTAACTTAGTTAATATTGAACCATTTTTTTCTAGTAGTAATTTCATACCAGGGCCTATTATATGTAAAAGTTACTTTAAAAATATTAATTTATATCATCAGCAACACCAGAAAAGAAGAAAATGTTCCTTTAATATCTTTGCAAATACATGCCCACACACAACACCTGTGAGAAAGGCCGTGGGTTCCCCAGTTTTACACTGGAGAATACAGGAGCAACAAATTCAGTAATGACAAAAACCATATGGTGAGTAAATGGAGAAATTAAATTTCAAATGCAGCTCTGCAGACCTTTTACTGAGTCTAGTTTTTGTTTTTTTAGATATTAGGACCCAAGAGAAACACTAGAGAGCACTGCTAGACTTAACTGTAGATTTTGTCATGTAGATCTCATCTCTCTGACCTGGGATCTAACATTAAAACCTGGGGGACTGTCCAGCTCAATCTTCTACCTTGAAATCCATTGTATAAATCTTTTTTTAAAGTAAAAAATATTCCCTAAGATTGGCTCTACCCAACTTTCCTCCCTCCCAGAATATCTTTCCTCCCTCCCAGAGGATCTTTCCTCCCTCCCCCAATCCTTATCCCTGCTAATCCAGGGCTTTTACTAGACCTTGCGCTGCCTCAGCAGAGAGCAGAGGAGAAGGAGGTGGAGAGATCTTTCTTTTTCTTTTTTTAGAGCAACAAATACCTTTATTATATGAGCTAAGATCAGAGGAAGGACAATGTATTTGCCTTTCTGAGCCCTGATTGTCCTCAGATAAAACTCAGCTCCTTGCGCTCCAGCACGTAGCCATCTGCTTAGCCACACTGGCCTGGTCTTGGAGCGAGGCACGCAAGAACCGTGCCCCTCTGTGACTGCTCCTCTAGAAGACTGCTGATTGTGGCATTGTTTTCCCCTTCTTCATATTTCTTCTGAACTTTCCTTTTTTTTTTTATCCTCACCTGAGGATATATTCATTGACTGAAAAAAGCAAATAACTTACTGAGCTCAATCTGACCAGGCAATGAGAGCTTCAGGAGAGAATCAACCTCTGTCGTATATGTGGCTCGAGTAGCCCTGAAACAGGGACTGTTGGTAATGGAAGTCAGAGCCAAGGTTATACAGTCCAGGCTCTCTTTTTCCAGATAAGAAAACTGAGTTGTGGGGAGAGGAATGACTTGTCCAGGCTCGCGCAGCCAGTCAATAGGATGGATATTATCATTGGGTGGTGTAGTGATGTAGAGATTATAAGG
The DNA here is from genome assembly GCF_000327345.1 of Myotis davidii. Lineage (NCBI taxonomy): Eukaryota > Metazoa > Chordata > Mammalia > Chiroptera > Vespertilionidae > Myotis > Myotis davidii. The sequence continues at coordinate 48,266 of NW_006297833.1, forward strand.
CACGTTTGCAGTTTATTTTATTGTCTCTCAACAATCCTCATGAGATGTGCTTGTCAAATGTCACATAGGAGTGAACAGTCCTTTTTTTCTGTTCAATGATAGAGAGAACTTAGAGATTACATAAGACAAACCAAATGGCATCTAAAACTGATTTTTGTTTTAGAATTAGTTTTCCAAATGAGGAAAACAGTTCAGAAAGAAAATGACTTGCCCAAAATATTATGGCTTAATAATGGCTGAGCTCTGTTTAGAACCCAGGAAAATTTGTATGCTTTGTATTCAGAAAAGAAGATAGGCCATATGTACAGTTGACCCACACTGGTATTAGAACTATGTTTTGGATAACATTTCATCCTGAGAGTTTTTAATAAGTTACTACTGTCGACATAAGAAACATCCAAACCTATAAAGAATTTTTATAAGTTTATTTGAGCAAAACTGGCAACTGCCAGGAAGCAAAATCTCAACCGATTGAAAAATGCTCCAGAGAATGGCAGTTTTGCAGCTTATTTTGTACATTACAATCAAAGGAGGAGACATAAGGGGGCTACATGAAATCCACTAGTGGAAGTTTAAGGGGTGGGAGAAAGCAAAGCAGGGAAATCTCTGGGGTTGGATAAAAAGTCAAATGGAGATACATACTCCTGTTACATTGGTATGTATGGGATAGTTTTAACATTAACTGCACAGAGATGGCATTTGGGGAACAAGATAATGAGGGGTTCTGTGGTCTCCTGCTCTGATGCCAGCAGTTGTGCCCTGAAGGGTCTAGAAAAGGAGGCTACTCTGATGTTTCAAAGGAATGTTACACATTAGATGCAACAACAACAATGGGCAGGTTCACTGAAGGTTAAGATTGACCTTTGTCAAGGAGGCTACAGGCCTAGGACTTGACCCACCACGACCCACTTTTGGTTAGGAACTTTGATGTGCAGACCATCCTCTGTGATTACTTTAGGTCTCTCAGTATGTAAGGCTGCCATGCAGACCTCCTCTCGGGTTTAGGATGTGCCCCCCTTTTTGTTCACACTCTTGTGGTCTTAATGTAATTGCATTTTGAACCATGTATAAATCTATTAATGTTCTAAATTAATGGGCTTTTGGATATTATTTAAATCATTTTGTATAAAAGGATATATAATATTCACAAGTCTGACTTGGACTAGAAGAAAGTAGTGAATTAAGAGAACTTTGTATTAGGTGCACCTTTCTGCATATGAAAGTTAAGTTAAAGATGAAAAGTCACCTTTATGGAAAGATATGACTTTAAAAAAATGATGAAAGGGCAATTTACAAATAATACATTTCAAAAATTTATTTTCCAGGATCTAGTTCAGGCTCAAAATTAAGAAGTCCTGAACTGAATTTAAATGACACCCAGCATGTCATACAAGCAGGCAAGAAGCTATCTATCAAATGCAGGTAAGTGACTGCCAGTTTGGGGATACTCTGGCTGCCCCTCCTAAGGCGAAGCAGAAAGGTCCCCTCTCAGAGTAGAAAAGTGGAGACTTCAGTGGTCTCTCGTGATTTGCAAAGTGCAAACCACCTGTGTCCTGCTTCCCATGGAGGTAATTCATCTCCTGAAGAGACTCGCTCACTCAAAGGCAAACAGGGGAAGGGATGCCCGAAACATTTTTGCATCTTTCATCCGAGTTGTTGCAAAGCTTTTCCTAATGCCGCGCTTTTCTGTAAAGAGAGAGATGACTCCATCTAAGAAAGGACCTCAGAGTAGTGCTGCCTAATGAGATGGGTGCCTCGGAGCTGGCCCCAGCCCTAATAGTGTTTTATTTTCTTATCTGTGATTGCAGGGGGAAAGCAGACCACTCGTGGTCTTTGCCTGAAACAGTGAGTAAGGAAAGCAAAAGGCTGAACATAACTAAATATGCGTGTGGAAGGGGCGGCAGGCAGTTCTGCAGCACTCTGACCTTGGCCACCGCCGAGGCGAACGACACTGGCTTCTACAGCTGCAAGTACCTATCTCCTGCTTCAAAGAACAAGCTAACAGAATCTACAATATATATATTTATTAATGGTAAGACTTCCGTTTTCTACATTTTGTTTTTTGTAGATTCTCTGAAGTCATAAACCTACCCTGTCCCACTGGAAAGGGAGCTTTCCTAGGGCGTGGGAAAGAAAAGGCCCGGGGAAGAGGTAGACATTTTTAGAATGCATTTTTAAAAAATATATTTTTTTGTTGATTTCAGAGAGGAAGGGAGAGGGAGAAAGAGATAGAAACATCAAGGATGAGAGAGAATCACTGATTGCTACCTCCTGCACGCCCCCTATTGGGGATTGAGGCTGCAACCCGGGCATGTGCCCTGATCGGGAATCGAACCAGTGACCTCCTGGTTCATGGGTTAATGCTCAACCACTGAGCTACACCAGCCGGGCTAGAATGCATTTTTAATGCATTTCCTGAATGTTTATTTCAATTAGAATTTTCATGGATTGGTCAATAATTGTATGCTCCCTGAAGGGAAAGATTCCTATTTTGTTCACAAAACAGTATCCTGACTGGCTCATAGTTGGATGAGTAAATGACAAAATTTTAGTTCTCTCTCTTGATTACTGAGAAGTCCAAAATAGAATACAAAATTTTTTTTGTCCCTTAACACAACTGCATGCTCTTACACATTGAAATTGTTAAAATGTTGTTCTTTTTACTAAATTTATAAATGTAATGTTCCTAATTGTCTCTTGAATGCTACAAAATTGGTTCCAGTTGGTGAAGTTGTATGAGTTCATGTTCCTTAAGCAAGTATAATGATATAAGAGTTGGCATGTGCCATTATATAGGGAAAATAGGGAAAAAGGTAAAAATGATTCATTTTCAGTTATAATTTTAACTAGGGCCTAGTGCACAAATTCATGCACCTTGACAGGAACTGTGGGCTGCACGGCTGCGGTAGGCACAGGGGCAGGTCTTAGCCCATCCTCTGTGCCCCTGCCTGGTCCCTCCCACCACGGCCCAGTCTCCTGTCTGCCGGCAGACCCACTCCCACCACTGCCACTTCCACACGCTGACGGCGCCAGCCCCGCTTGCACCTGCTGACAGAGTGGAGCAATTGGGGCTGGCACCCATAGCAGGTGCGAGCGGCAGCTACTGCCCGATCGCCCCTCAGGAGCAGGGGGAGGTGGAGAAGCCCTCAGGGATGATCAGGGCCAGCAGCTGCCACTCACACCTGCTGATGGCGCTGAGTGATTGGGACCAGTGTCAGGCACCAACAGTGGGTGCAAGCGGTGGCTCTGGCGCCGGCTGTAGGTGCAAGCGCCAGGCAGGACCACAGGGTGTGGGAGCAAAGAATTTTTAGTAACCACCAGAGACTTACCCTGATGACAGCGACTGGCGCCCCTGCCTTGATCTGGTGCCCCCACTCACCTGCTCCACCATCCGACCGTGGCCAAAGCCCTCCATGTTCCGTACACGCTTCCTCGTGGTCAGCGCACATCACAGCGACCGGTTGTTTGGTTGTTCGGTTCCAGTTGTTCCGTTTGATCTATTTGCATATTAGCCTTTTATTATATCGGATGGTACTATTTTCCTTAGAGAATAAAAAAAAGTAATATTTGGAGGAAAGAAGTGCAAAATCCTTAAAGAAATAAAAATTGATGGTAGAGTTGGATCCCTGAAGAAGAATAAGGAAGAGGGCCTGTTAATTTGTTCTTCCTTGTCAGGGACTTTTCTTTTTTTTAATATATTTTATTGATTTTTTTACAGAGAGGAAGGGAGAGAGATAGAGAGTTAGAAACATCTATGAGAGCGAAACATCGACCAGCTGCCTCCTGCACACTCCCCACTGGGGATGTGCCCGCAACCAAGGTACATGCCCTTGACCGGAATCGAACCTGGGACCTTTCAGTCTGCAGGCCGACGCTCTATCCACTGAGCCAAACCGGTTTTGGCGGGACTTTTTTTTTTTTAAATGAGGCCCTAGAGAACATAAAGCAAAATTAGTAGGCACCTTAGGCATAAAAGCAAATTAAAAAGCATAGCAAAACAACCAATCATACATTTCAGTAGCCTACATACACATCATGTATTATGGGATGAGTGAAAGAACGGGATTCTTGCATTGGAGGCAGTACATAGAATTGCATTTTGGTGGGAATCTTTTTGAATTTTTGAAATAAGGTGATTAGACAATGTTTTACTGGAGCATGATATGTAATTAGCAGATTCATAGACAGTAGAACAATTGTGTGATATTGGAAGTAATATATTTTTTTTAAATCCTCACCCAAGGTTATTTTTTTCTATTGATCTTTAGATCAAGAATGGAAGGGGGGGAAGAGAGAAAGATTTAGAGAGAGAGAAACATCGATGTGAGAGAGACACATCGAGACACATCAACTGGTTGCCTCCTGCATGTGCCCCGACTGTGATGAACCTGCAACAGAGTTACGTGTTCTTGACCAGGAATCAAACCTGGGACCCAGGAATGCAATCATCCCACTTACAAATATGAGGAAGCAGGCAGGGATCTTTGCCAAGGGAAGTGAGCCTCTGCTACAGGCGGGAAGGGCAATGGCAGGCAGGAAGCCAGGTAGGGCGGAGAAGGTGCAGAATTAAGGAGAGGCTTTCAGGGATGTGCTTTTGCGGCTCAGGGAGAAAGCAGACACAGTTTGACCGCGGTGGGGAAGGGTATGTATGCAGACATCTGTCTCTTTCGCTAGTTCCACACAGTAGGTTATGTGTTTTCTGGCACTTGTAAAGGACACACACACACACACACACACAAAACACTTTATCCCTGTCTTTCTAGGGGAGTGGGGTAAAATTCATTAATACTAAAATTCTCGTAAATGACTTCCTATAGGTTTATCATAATATGACCTGCAAATCAAATACTTAAATAAGTAAAAGACAACCATCTCTCTTTCAATCTCTCTAAAAAATAACATTCAACTCTTTTCATCTTTAATTCCTATACTGTTCAACAGACCTCATGGGTTTATGGAGCCAGTAGGTAAGGTCGTACAGAACCCGTTTTCTTCAGGCCCTTTGATAGTAGGGGAGAAACTTGGCTATTTAGAATTATTTCCATTTAAACTATACAACAAAGGAGATCTGGCCGGAAATCATTACTTTGGGTGTCAAATCAATTGGTAACCTCAACCCCATGAGGGCAAGGTCCATGCCTATTTAAATGTCTTTAATCTGCAATGTGCCTCCCTGGTACAGTGCCTGCATATAGTAAGAATTCAGTAATATTTGTTCAATGAATATAGGAAGGGATTAACAGACTGTGTAGAATAAATACTCCGTTGAAATTGACATTGAAGATAAATTCCAGGCTAAGTACAAAGAGTGCCGTGACTAATGATAGATGTCTGTTATTAGTTTGGGAGGGAGAGTAATGGCCATTGTGTCTCATATTCATCATCCCTACTGTTCTGCATAGTCCAGAAACATTAGCATAAAATTACAAGTCCCAATATCTCAAAACTGCATAGTCTGGTTAGACACAAGGAAATGGTCTATTTCAAAGGCTGTGTTCTTGGAGAAGGATTGTGAAATGCACTAGTTGTATTTCATAGGACATTAGTATAGGACAGTGGTCGGCAAACTGCGGCTCGCGAGCCACATGCGGCTCCTGGGCCCTTGAGTGTGGCTGTTCCACAAAATACCACATGTGGGTGCGCACATACAGTGTGATTGAAACTTCGTGGCCCATGCGCAGAAGTCAGTATTTTGTGGAAGAGCCACACTCAAAGGGCCAAAGAGCCGCATGTGACTCACGAGCAGCAGTTTGCCGACCACTGGATAGGACATATAAAGTGCTCTATTATATAAGTTCATTGGAGAAATTATAAGACCGATTCTTTTCAATAGCACTAATACTAAAAGATCTTAAATTAATAATAGTAGCCATAGAGGAGCACCATAGACACATCTTTTGAAAAGGTATAGATTTGTAGTCTGATAGGGTTCTAAGAAAAAGAATCAGGGCTGCATAGCTTTATCTACAGTGTAGGGATGCTGAACACACTATTAGATGCTAGTGATTGCCTGCTGTGTAATAGGCACAGCTCCCACGTGAGCACTATGTGAACATTCCTCTAGTATGGAGTGTACAGGGAAGTCAGGATCACCACTGTATCATCACTGCTTGTATAAACCCGCAAAACCTCTGACAATTCATTAACTCAATTTAGTCAACCAAGTAATTATATTTAACTACTTTATTACTGAGTTGTCTGATAAATTAAAATTTCCTTTAATAAATTCTTTTATTAATAAACATAAATAAACATTTATAGTTTCTTCTCATTTAAACAAATGGTTTTATTTACATCATGTTAGTTAAATCTCACAATGATCCATGAAGTCTTCTCCTCATCTTAGTGTGAAAGACCTGAGGCTCCTTCACACCCAGCTATGCGGGCAGTGGGGGAAGGTGTTGGCAGCAGCGTGAGGTGGCTGGTTTTCTCCTCAGTCTCAGTGGTGGGAGGAGAAATTGACTCCGGCCAAGCCTTTTCTAAAGGTTAGAAGATTTCATTGAAATTATTATTGCACCATCTGAGTTGTGACTGTAAAGTAAGGAAACTGACCAGAAAGTGTTTAATGGCATCTCCAACGTTTGTAATACTTTGTCAGTGTCTCCAATTTAGTTAGGAAGACCTCGAACTTGACGTGTTGAGTTCCCCACACATGAAGTCAGCCTGTACCTCTCCAAGCCCAAGACTTTCAGGGCTATTTAAGTGTAATGTCTTCTCTGGAAAATTGTAATTGAAAGGAGGAATATTGGGGGGAGTGCTATGATTGAATGGTTGCATTCTAGCTCTTCCTGTTAATGAAACTCATCTTTCTTTTGCTGCTCTTCACTTGATTGCTTTACTCTCTGCGTCTATTTAAGCAAATGGGTTGGGGCGTTATCATAACAGATTTTCCTCCACTGGTTCGCTCACTTATATAAAACTGATGAGATTTGAGTAGCAGCTTAATTTCAGGTGGAAAACGATCAGGCACACTATGTATGTAATTGAAAAGTAGTAGAAGTTCTAACCACTCAGATATTCTGGGAGAGAATAATCATTATGCTTTCACATAATTATACTTAGAAAATGTCCTGCCTGGCCATGGGACCTTAAGTAAATAAAAATACTAACAGCACAGACATTCTGAGAATTCAATGTACTCACTTGTACAGCACTTCAGATTTTCCCGAAGAGCTTTTCCACAATTATCTCTGAGATAAACTAAGTTGGTGTTATTTCTTCCATTTGATATATGAGAAAACAGCCACAGTGACCTGCACACAATGGACAGAGCTAATAAGTGACAAGCTGGGAGAGGACCCAGGTCAGTCCCTGGGTTAGGGCTATTCCCACCACACTGGAGTTTCAGTCAGTGCCTTCAAACAATGAATTAGTTGTTGTTTTAATCTTTGAGAATATACATTATGTAGTTATTAAGTTTTTTATTTCAAATTCAATTTTTCCCTTTTCTTTTGAGGAATAAGTTAAGCTGGTTTCAGAGTGTTTTTCTGAAACAAATCCTGACCTCAAAGAGCTTTGTGTTGTCCCCTGATGGGGACTGCGCTTGTGTTGGCACCATCTACCTGCACAGGGTTTCACTGCTGCATTGTAGCTCACAGACATAGGTAAGAGACACCACACTCTTTACTAAGCTGAGCAGGGCTTTTAAAAATGTGCACCCCAACCCATTAAATGGGCTGTGGAGTCCAATTAGTGGGTGTAATCAGCATTTTTTTTAAAAAAAAATCAGAATAGAAAGAAAAATGTCCAAATATATTGCAAAAGGTATGGGTAAGTATTGTTTAGTGAAAATTCTTTTTTCATAAAGCTTTTGTATTCATTTTATACACATACTTTCATATATACATTATACCCACATATATGTAAAATACATTTGAGTGTGTGTGTGTGTGTGTGTGTGTGTGTGTGTGTGTGTGTTATGTAAACTTATTGTGGAACTTGGTAGAATAAGTTTAAAAGTTTTTGCCCTGCCCAGAGTAGCTCAGTTGGTTGGGCATCGACCTATACACCTAAGGGTTGCTGGTTCAATCCCTGGTCAGGGCACATGCCCAGGTTGTAGGATCGATCCCCAGTGGGAGGTGTGCAGGAGGCAGCCAATCAATGTTTCACTCTCACAGCAATGTTTCTCTCTCTCTCTCCCTCTCCCTTCCTCTCTCTCTAAAAATCAATTTAAAAGTTTTTTTAAGAAAAATGTTTTCAACACCTCCTGTCCATGGGGCCCTTTCCAGTCTGCCTCAGAACTGTCTTCCTCATAGCCTGGGTGGGCGCCCAGGGCCGGAGTCTGAGCCTTACCTACCTTCACTCCTTCGCCCAGGGCTGTGATGAGCTTGGCTCAGCAAGTCTGCGGAATTGAAGGCAACCAGAAAAGAAAGAAGGAAAATATGGGGCCTGGAAAGGGGCTGGGGCCTGGAAGGGGTTGGGGAGTCACATGGGAAGCTGGGGGCAGAGCCAGCATCCAAGCCCTGCTCCAAATTGTCCCACAACCTCTGCAGCTCAAACCCTGACCCTTCTCTGATTGTCCACAGGCACCCCCTGCGGATGGGACCATAATGGGGCCTCCTGAGTCTTCTAGGGTTCAGCCTGCCTCCCATGCAGGCCCAGGCCCAGGCCCAGGGGATGTCTTTATGGGTCTTCCACCTGAAAGTGGGGCTGAGGTCTGGTAGGGCAAGCTTGACTTCTGATGCCTTTGCTCCTGTATTTGTTTCTTACTGCTGCTGCAGCAAATCTCCACAAACATAGTAGCTTAAAACAAGACTTATTTTTTGTTCTTGAGGTTAGAGTTCTGATGCAGGTCTAGTGAGCTGAAGTCAAGGCTGGGTTCCTTCTGGAGGCTCGAGGGGAGAATTCCCTGGCATCTTCCAGATTTTAGAGGCCACCTTCCCATAAACCTTGGCTCATGACCCAGTCCATTTCAAAGCCTTTTCACATCATAGCACTTGTCTCTTGCTTCCTTCTTTCACTGTGTGTGTGTGTGTGTGTGTGTGTGTGTATTAATTTTAGAGACAGAGAGGAGGGAAAAGGGAGAGAAAGAAATATTCATGAGATGGAAACATTTTTCAGCAGCCTCCTGCATGCCCCCTATTGAGGATCGAGCCCACAACCCGGGCATGTGCCTTGACAGGGAACCAAGCTGGCCACCTCTTGGTGCATGGATGACACTCAACCACATGACGCACAGTGGCCAGGGCCCTCTTCCACTGTGTAAGGACCCCTGTGATTACCTTTGGCGGACCCTCTCCCTATTTGTAAGGTCAGCTGATTAGCAACCTTAATTTCACCTGCAACCTTAGCTCCCCTTCGCATGGAACCCAACATAGTCACAGGTTCCAGAGATTAGGATGTGGGCATCTTTGGGGGACCATGATTTTGCCCACCACAGCCTCCATTCATCCCCTGCCCTGTGGGGCACCTAGTCCTACCCCAGGAAGACAAGGGCTCAGTTACCCTCCTGGCCTCTGCCCACCCCTAGGCCCTCTTAGCAAGAGAGTGGGCAGTTCAGACTCAGGTGTGACTCAGCCTCGCCTGTGCCTCTGAGGGTGCTGCCAGGGTCGGCCAGCTCTCTTGGGTCTGTCCCCCTCTTTCCAGGTACTTGGCCAGAAACTGGCCAGTGTAGATGGAACACAAAAGCCTTTGTACATTTGTAGGAGTTAGTAGTACTGCTTTTGTATATGTGTATTCAGGACAGGACCCGGGTTTTTATAGCTTGATATAAAGCGGATCTTGAAAGTGGAAAAAAAATTTAAACAAGTGAACATTAAAGTTTTAAAAGGCTTAGTTGCGGGGGGGGTAGGGGTGTCATTGTATACTTTTTATTTGGGAAAAGAGCACCAAAGGGAAGCAGCATGGTGGTTTTCACACAGCACTGCGGGGCCAGGGGCCTGGAGAGAGCGTGGTGTGGCAACCACCCCTGTCCTCCAGGCGCAGGGGCTGCACCGCTGCTGTGAGGCTCTGTGCACGCTCCTCGCCGCTCTCCTGAACGGTTTCCCACAGCTCCCTGACCCAGGAGGTGCATCGGCAGATGGAGCCTGTGTGTGGGTGTGGATGGCACACCTGCTACTTGCAAGGCCTTGTTGTTTGTTGTGTGGGAGGCACAAAGAGCGAAGATATGGCATTCTGTCATTTTGGAGTCCCCTGGTCAGTTTCTAGGACCACAACTTATACTAGATTTCTAAATGCACAGGTTTAACTTTTTAAAGGAATAACTATTGTTCAGAAGTGTTTTTTCCAGGGAGTGGGAGGACTCTTCCAATAGTCCTGAATATGCCTTGCCTTCAGGGTTCCATGTGCCTGGACGTTCTTCTCCAACACTGCCTTCCAAACCCGGGTCTGACAAGGTGGGCACACATGAGGTGCCTGTCGACATTGCTCAGCTGGGGGCTGGCTGAGCAGCTGGTGTTTATTGTTCATTTTGCCACCCTGGTGTGGCATGTCCCATCAGTACTGACATTAGAACAAGCAGGGACGTAGGTGAAAAGAGTCGCAACCAGGAGCTTTATGCAGGGCGCCTCCAGACTGTCACTGTCCCCGGGCAATCATAGTCTCTGTGAGGTGGGAATGCACAAAGGCTGTCAGCCCCAACCTGAGCTGCAAGGAGGTCTTGCCGCTTCTGCCTGTCACACACAGTTATGAGGCAGGCAGAATGGAGGGCGCAGACAGCAGCGGGGGCTGAGCACGCTTGCAAAGCCTCTAAAAATACTTCAATGGAATCATGGTCATACCTTTGCGAGAGAAACTTTAAAAAGAAAATATGCGGTCTATTCCTCGAAATTCTCTGAGGAAAATAGGCTAAAACAGTTTACATGTTTTAGGAGGAAAAAAATTAAGAAGCCAACTTTTACAAAAAAACAACCTCTTAGCCACACTCGTTGGCTGAGTTCTTTATAAAGGCCTGGAATTCTTAGCAAATTTATGACATTATGTATTATTGCTTGGTTAATGTCTAGAGTCTTCTCCAGATTTATTTTATTTATTTTTAAACTTACTCCTATTCTTAATTGAATGAATTGGGGTGACATTGGTTTATATAATCATATAGGTTTCAGGTGTACAATTCTATGATACACCATCCATATACTGTACTGTGTGTTCACCACCCCAAGTCAAGTCTTCCTCCGTCACCATGTATTTATCCCCCTTTACCCTCCTCCACCTCCCACCCCCTCCTCTCCAGATTTAAAGCTCAGTTTTCAGCACCTGCTCATGTACCCTCCCCCTGCCGGTCCACAGGGCTCTCACACCTCCCTTACTCATGTCACTGCATCCCTAAGCCTGGCTCCTTCCATTTATTTTCTGAACCTTGTGTTTATCCTGACCTGAATCGTTCAGTAAGAATTGGTTTCCAAAGTTTTGGTCTCAGGGACTGTCTAAGATTCCTACCCTAGCAGCCACCTGCGCCGTGGTTGTTGAGGAGAAAACTTCCAGGCACCTTGCGTCGTTGTCTGGAAACCGCAAGCAGGGACAGACTTCTCACATCATTGCCCAATGTGTTTGCTCAGCAGACAGATGGACACGTTGGGTACACAGGGTTTGGAAGTTTGGACTCTCAGCTCCTGGACTGAGACACGTCTGAAACGTCTGGGTAGGTGGGTTTCCTAGAATGGCAACAGTCTGAGGTTGACTTGCATTTGCCGAATTCTACTTCAAATGCTCTTCTGTAAAAAATTCCTAGGAGTTTTCTGCCTGTCCCTGCATACAGCTTCATCAAAAATCTAGTACAAGGTCAGGTTTTGCTGGATATCTTTTTATTTTTATTTTGAAACAGTTGTGTAAAAGGGGAAACACATATTTCTGGGATTTAGAACATACACTGAGGACACTGTTGATTGGACCCGCAGACTGCTCTGCAGCCTGGCTCTGTGTTCCCTCTAGGCCGAAGCATGAAGGAGATTATCCGTTCTATCCATCACTGCGGGACAGCTGATTAGGACCACATGGCTAGAGTTTAGACAAGAGTAACTTAACTCTTATCCATTCTCCTTTTCAAATACATGAAAGCTTGATGGAAGACATTCTTGATCTCGTTAAGCCCTGCCATTTCACATTTCCCTTCTAGAAACATTTCTGTCATTAGACACCAAGGGACTTTGACTATACACAGTAGGACAGAAGTCACTCACGTTGGTGGCATGGTTGGCAGTCAGGAGTGTTGCATCTTCTTTCCTAAGTCCCTGTCCCGATCTTGTGTTCACCTAGTCTGTTCCCAGGGGATTTCCTCCTTAGCACTTGAAGGAATCTGCCAAATGCCCAAGCCATTCCTTTAAGAGAGACCATTTCCTGACACCCCCTAGGCTCGATATCAGAAAATGTTGGCATGCCAGCTCTCTGAAGCCACATTGATAAGTTTTGCTAGCAAAAACACAATCTATAATAATAAAAGGGTAATATGCTAAGTAGACTGGACAGCTGAACGACCTTCTGGATGTCATTCCAGATGTCCTTCCAGACAGAGCTGCTATGGCATGGGCCAAGGCAGAGGTGGTTAGCAGCGATCAGGCAGGCAGGTGAGCAGTTAAGGGCCATCAGGCGGGTAGGCGAGTAGTTAGGGGTGATGAGGCAGGCAGGTGAGTGGTTAGAGGCAATGAGGCAGGCAAGCAGAGGCAGTTAGGGGTGATCAGGTAGGCAGGTGAGAAGTTAGGGGCAATTGAGCAGGTAGGTGAGCAGTTAGGGGCAATCAGGCAGGCAGGCAGAGTGGTGATGAGGCAGGCAGGCAAGTGGTAAGGGGCAATGAAGCAAGCAGGCAGAGACAGTTAGGGGTGATCAGGCAGGTAGGTGAGTAGTTAAGGGTGATCAGGCAGGCAGGCGAGTGATTAGGGGTGATTGGGCAGGCCAGGCAGGTGAATGGTTAGGAGCCAGCGGTCCCGGATTGTGAGAGGGATATCCCAGATTGCAAGAGGGTGCAGGCCAGGCTGAAGGACCCCTCCCCCGTGCAAAAATGTTATGCACTGGGCCTCTAGTCTTTATAATAAAAGCATAATATGCTAACTAGACCAGACATCCTTCCAGATGTCCTTCCTTCTAGACAAAGTTGCAGCAGGCAGGGGCCGGCCACAGCAGAGGTGGCAGAGGCCTCTGGGGGGAAGGGGGCTGGGCCAAGGCCCTTGCATGAATTTCATACACCGGGCCTCTAGTTGTAGATAACCAGGCATTGAGTACAACTACATACATACTCAAAAATAATCAGAATGAATGTAGTCTTGAATGAGCCATTTGGACATCACCTAAGACTTTGAAAAGTTAATAATTGAGGTAGAATTACAAAATCTCAAGATGGCAATAAAATGGACCGTATCCTCTCATTTCTCCCTACAAGCAAGAAATATGAAAAATGGTACATCAAAACTTTATGGTTTAAAGGTGTTTTGTTAAATCTGCTTTAAGTCACCTTTTAAGAAAAATGAGCAAGGGAATTTTTCAGGAGAAATCGCCTTCAACTGAAAAGGCTTTAAGTTTCTGCCATTTTATAACTTTCTTTAACAATAATAATGAAGCACCTGCCTGCCTGGAGATAAGGAGGTGATCTGTTTTGGTCTTTATGGTCACTTTGGATACTTTTAAGTCTTCCTTTAGTATTTGAAATTTTTTGTTGTTTGGTCGTCTGATGCATTTTTGCTGGGTTACCTTGGCAGTCCTCTTGGCATACTCATTGTGCTATTTAAAGTCGGTGACTACTAAAGCAGAAACACACCTCCCTTCCTTCCTTCATCAAATACCAGTTAATAAGCTATCGTCAAAACAACGTGATCTGGGGTTCAAATTGGGTTCAAAGCCCTGTTCCGATACATGTTAGGCATTGCTACAGATTATTTCATAAGAATAATGGCTAACAAGCAGGTCTTGCTCTGTGCTGGACGCTGTTCTAAACACTTGGCATATGGTCACAGCTTCATTCTCACAGCCACTCTGTGAAGTAACACTATCCTTTTCATCTCTTTTTCACAGAACAGCTAAGTAACGCGCCCATAGAGCTAGTCATATAAATAGTACATATAGTCACAGAACTAGTACACGGTAGAAAAGCTGGTTCCTGCCTTGACCACCTGCCATAGTCAGGAGTCCTTATATATAAAACCCTTAGTTTCTGTGTTTGGCCTACAGTATGCATCGGGTAAGTGTTTACTATTGTAACAGGGAGGCTGTGGCTGAGACAACCCTTGTGAGAATGATTTCAGGCTTTTAGTTGACTACACATTCATCAAGAAAACCCAGTCTTGGCTGCATTAATCAATATAGAGTATACCAAAGAAATGCATACACACACTTTGAATAATTATAAAGGCAGTGTTTATTAAAATATATTTAATTTTCAAAATTGAGCTATCAGTTGTCAAAGTGTGTATGCATATTTGGGGGGGACACCATATATAAAGTTTTCAGAATAGAGTGGGTACCAGTCTCACTGTTCAGTTCACACTTCAAAAGGGACAATGGAAACAGGAATTCCAGGCAAATTAACCCCTCTCACCTTCATTTCATCATCCGTAAAATAGATACCTGCCTCATGAGGTTGTGACCATAAAATAATCTGATGATTTCTTATTTTCATTGGTTAGAAACAATGAAAGAACTGAAATGTTTAATCTAAAAAGTAAAAAAAAAAATGAGTGGGAAAATAGGAAATATGACTGTGATGATCTCCTTCAAAGTTTTCTTAGGTGAACAAGAGATTAAGCCTTTATAAACAAAGATGGCAGAACTACTATCTAAGAATGAAAGAATTCAAGACGGGCAGATTCCAGCTTGATGTAAGGAAATGTTCTCTAACGTGTAAAGCTATCCAAAAGTGGAATGACTGTCTTGGGAGATGGTGCGTTCTTCCTGTGTCTAGGCATTCCAGCACAGGACAGGTGCTCACCTGGTGGGACTGGGCACAAGGGTGCCCCAGGCCCTCCCACTGTTGAGATTCGATGCAGGCCCGGTGTGTCACTATTACTGGCTCAGGTTTATTACATATATCATCTCATTTCATTTCAACAACCCAATGGGATACATTCTAATAGCAGTCTCTTTTACAGGAAAGTCGGAAAAATTCCATACCAAGTTCAAGAAGGCATACTTTGTAAATTATTAAGTCAAGTTTTGGACCCAGATTAACTCCCAAACCCCTGCTATTTCCAACATGGCCTTGCCTGGGCTTGCCAGTCAACTTCTTCCAAGCTTTATGTGTAGCATAAACTGAAGTGTGTGTGTGTGTGTGTGTGTGTGTGTGTGTGTGTGTGTGGTGGGGAGGTGGGGTGTGCAGTGGGCTCTGTGCAGGTTACAAATGAAAGCGTTCAGGCCAGATTTTGATTGGCAGGCATAGTGCTTTTGGCTGTCAGTATTTATAATTGGAGGAGTTTACATAAAAATCTGTCTTAAAGATTGGCAACTCTAGTCACATTTGGCCCAAATTCCCACTTGGCAACAACTGGCTGCAGCATGCAGGGACTGCCCCTTTGTCACGGCCCCCGCATTCTCACCTGCTACCACTCCTACTGCCTCTCATCCTGCTGCTGCGCTCGTCTGCCTGCCTTGCCCGGCCTCCAGAGGAATGTCACTGTGCTATGCTCATGTGCCCATTTCGGTGAAAACACACAAATCAAAGTTCAGGAGTAGGAAAGGGCCTGTCACGTTTTCTAGTTGGAAAGTTGAGCTTGAGTCCCATGGTGGCACTGGGCATCAGTGCAGGATCTCAACAAAATCCTGGCTCCTGACTTTACTGCACACACTCTGGAGAGAATGTTCTCCTGATGGGCAGTATGGAGGCCGCTCTCTAAGAGAACCCGTGGCCCGGCTGGAGAGGGGACTAACCAAGCCCCTGCCCTTGAGGATTACTGTGTCCTTGGGAGGCATTTTATCTCTAGTCTCCATAAAATAGGACTTGGTCTGGTTTGAGTGCTCTTGGTTCTGAGGGTTTTCAGAGGCCCCTTAAGAGTCCCCAGCACCTTCTGTCAGGGAGAGCTAAGCGGAAGTGTGAGGATTACTTATCCGTTTGTTGTTTCATATTTCTAAGTTCTTTCAGAAGATCCCAGGTTAACCCTGTCTTTGTGCCACCAGTCCTATCACTGCTGTGAATATTTGAAGGTGTAGTTGTCACTCCCAAGTCATCTGGGGGAATTAGGATCAGATTTTGGGATGGTGGAGAGAGAATGGTCAAAAAACTGGAATTCAGTTTTGGCTCAGCCATTAGTATAATTCCTGTGCTTGTGGGAAGGTTTCTCTCTGGGCCTCAGTTTCCTCTTCTGTAATGTAAGAGGCAATGTTAGGACACCTTAAAAGTCCATTGACAGTTTTACAAATTTATGATTCAAAAGTAGAGCTGGGAATAATAGGACTTGGAACATGGCCAAAAATCTTGGCAGTAGAAGGAAAAGTTACAGTAGTCCATCAGAGCTCCTTGCTTCTTCCTTTCTCTTTCATTTCCTTCCTCCTTCCTCCTTCCCTCCTTTCTTCCTCCTTTCCTTCTTTCCTTCCTTCTTTCCTTACCCTCCTTCTTTCCATCCATCCACCTCTCCATCTTCCCCTTTTTCCCCTTTCTTCCCCCCTCCCACTTTCTTTTTACCTTCTTTCCTGTCTTTCTTTCCTTTTGAGATGCTTTACTTGATCAAGATGAAGATATGACTGAGGTCATTCACTTAGTCAACATAGAAATCAACTAAGCAGTTTTATGTGAACACTCAAGGAGCAAAGTTCTAGGAAGCATGGAAATCCTGAAACCTTTGTTGCCTTCCCTGATCTTATAATCTAGTCAAGTTTACCATCTACCCAGTACCCTACTCTCATGTAGATCTTTAACTAACTTCTTTAAATCCTATCTACACATTTTTTAAAATGCTGTTCATATTCCCCCTCAAGGCAGAATTTAGTACCTGCTTTTTTTCTAACATGAAAGGTCTATAAGTGGGGGTACATGTGTTGACCATGCTGCTAGACCGTCAGGACCTTAAATTCCTGGGCTGTGCTTTATGCGCTGTGCTGGGCACATGATATGTCCTAATTTAACTTTTTTCTTTCTTTTGCCTCATCCAATATCTTCTCCAGAAACATCAATTGACTATGTGCCGTGTGTCCAGCTTATGCTAGACACTGGGTTGAGATGATTGATCACCCTAGTCACCTGCTACAGCCACACACATTTCAAGGAACAAGCTCATAGAAGATGCAAGAGGATAGAGAGAGGGTGGCCCATCATCTCTGTTTTCTTCTCTCCTTTCTAACTCTTGTCTTTTTCTCCTTCCTTGCTATCCAGTCCACAGTTATAAGTAGGCAGTGGGCCTTCAAAGTGAGGCAAGGCAAAACCACATGTTTCTCTTTTAAAGTTAGGTAGGTAGTTGGGAAACAGCTTTTTTAGAAAGAGAAATTTCTTATTTTATACCACACAAATAATGCGTTTTTTAATTTTTTTTAGTTTGGGATGGCATCTCGAGTTTGAAATGTAATGACCTTTTCTGTTTACCTTGCTTTAATAGAAATACTGTGTAAATTAGCTGCCTGGATGGCGGAAACGGGCAGCTGATGTTCCTAGGTCAGCTGTCCTGGATTATTCACTTCTGAATCTGGATACTGATTCACCACTAGTGGTGACAGTGGTAAATTACAAGTGAAGTTTTGTGGTAGTCACTGGGGTAATCAGGATAACTCACTAGGAAATACTTAATTTTATACTCCGTGTGGACCATAATACTCAGACACATCAGCCAGGTAACTTCTCATCTAAATGAAGACAGGGATACTTCACTATGTTCCCCACTGACCTGGGCTGCCAAGAAGAACTGAAGACATATTAGTAATCAATATGGCTTTGTCACAGGGGAAAATCCCACTTTTTGTGAGTTGCTCACCCAGATGCAGAGGGAAGTGGGAGAAAAAGGTTGCAAGGGCCCATGAAGGGAGGAGTCCACACTGGATGATCTCCAGGTACTATTCCAGCTCAGAAAATAGTGGGTCATCACATCTAAGAAAGAGTCTAAAGTTCTGTTTTCTTCAAAATAAGATTTTTAGGTATAATTAATACACCATACAATTTATATAAAGTGTCCAATTTCATTGTTTTTAGCATGTTGACAGATATATGCAATCCTCACCAGTCAGTCTTAAAACATTATAGTATCTCAAAGAGTCCCCATACTCCTCAGCTACCGCCCCCCCACCCTCCCCGCCCCCAATAACTTTCAGCCCTAAGCCACCACAAATCCACCAGAATAGATTTGCCTAGTCTGGATTTTTCATGTAAATAAAATAATAAAATATGTGACTTTTTTATTATTAAATCAAATGCATAAATATGTGCTATCTTTTTTCATTCAGCATAATGTTTCAAGGTACCATTATCAGTACTTTGTATCTTTATATGGCTGAATAATATTCCACTGTAGATCTACATTTCAGCTACCTATTTATCAGTACATGGACATTTGAGTAGTTTTCACTTTTTGGCTATTATGGATAGTCCTCCAATAAACATCCACTTAGAAGTTTTTATATAGACATAAGTTTTCATCCTCTTATGTAGATACCTAGGTAAGGAATTGCTGGGTCATGTTTAATCATTTGAAGAACTGCCAGACTCTTTC
>NW_006297833.1:66847-92018 GCF_000327345.1 Myotis davidii
CACCATTTTACAAACAAGCAGTGTATGAGGGTTTTGATTCCTCCACATTCTTGCCAACACTTGTTATTATGTCTTTTGTAATTATGGTCATCCTGAAGCAGTATCTTGTTATGGTTTTGATTTGCATTTCCCTGATGGCTCATGATGTTGAGCATCTTTTCAGGTGCTATTGACCATATGTATACCTACTTTGGAGAACTGTCTATTCAAATCCCTTTTCCATTTTTTTTATTTGTTTTTTGTCTTTATTATTGAGTTGTAAAAATTCTTTAAATTTATTAATGCTACATATCAATAGATTTTATATAATCATGTATTATAGATGTACTTATATATTCTAAAAGTTATATAAATTTTAATGTATTCTACATATAAATATATTTCCTATATTCTAGATATAGGTCCTTTATGAGATATATAATTTGCACATATTTTCTCCCATTCTGTGGCTTCTCTTTTAACTTTCTTGTTGATATTTTTTGAAGCACAAAAGCTTTAAATTTTGAAGAAGTCCAATTGATCTATTTTTTTTTTCTTTTGTTGCTTGGATCATATATGAGAATCTAATGGTAAATCTCAGATCTGAAGAATTACCTCTTTAATTTTTTTAAGAGTTTTACATTTTTAGCTCTTATATGTAGCTCTTTGATCCATTTGGAGTTAATATTTATGTGTGGTGTGAAGATCTAACTCCATTATTTCGTGGCATTGCTCCAGCACCATTTGTTAGAAAGACTATTCTTTTCCCATTGGATGGTCTTGGCATCTTTGTTGAAAATCAAGAGAGGGGCCAAGAGAGTGAGTGGAACTCAGGCTTGGAACAGACATACTCTCACTTCAGCCAGACCAAATCCAGTCACATCACAGGCCCTCACTGGGGTGTGGAGATTCCACTTCTTAATGGGAGGAGCTGAATGTCTCATTACAAAGGGCATAGAAAAGGGCAGAGAATTGGAATTAGTTTTACATCCAGTCTATTACAATGGTCAGTCAATATTTGTTCTTGAGTGACTACAGAGATAAGGGAAAAGGACACTGGAGGGGGTGGCTGATACATGTCGTCCCCTCCCTTTCCCTAGTTCAGCTTCAGAGGACACACTTGGAACTCCATTGAGATTGAGGTTAGGGAGAAAAATAAGAGGAGTTAAATTCACAGAGAGTCTAGCTATACATTTGGAGACAGGGTTGTTCTCCCCTATGACTCCACATCCCATCCTACATGTGCTCTGCCAAAGAACACAGCAAAGCACCCCTCTCCTAGGGTGGAGGCCAGGGGAGGCGGAAAATTTTTTTTAAAAAAATCAACTGACCATAGACTCATGGGCTTATTTCTGGTCTCTTAGTTCCACTTGACTGATCTATACGTCTGTCTTTATGCTAGTACAACAGTGTCCTAATCACTGTTGTTTATGGTTTTAGTGGTAACCTTTGAAATTGAGAAGTATAAGTCCTCCAACTTTGTTTTCCTTTTTCAAAATTGTTTTGGCTATTCTCGGTCCTTGCTCTAAATTTTAAAATCAGCTTGCCAATTTCTACAAGAAGTCAGCTGCGATTCTAAGAATGGCATGAAATTTATAGATCAAATTGCATAGAATTTATAGATCATCTTAACAATAGTAAGTCTTCCAATCCATGAATATTGGACTTTTTCATTTACTTAGATCTTTAGTTTCTTTTCACAACTTTTTTAATTTTCAAAGTACAGTATAAGTTTTACACTTCTTTTGTTAAATATATTCCTAAATACTTTATTCTTTTTGATGCTATTGTAAGTGGAAATGCTTTCTTAATTTTATTTTCAGATAGTTCATTACAAATATATTGAAATAGAATTCAATTTTGTATATTGATCTTGGATCCTTCAATTTTCTGCTGAACTCATTTAGTAGTTCTAGATTGTGTCATCTGAATAGAGAAAATTTCACTTATTCCTTTCAAATTTGGATGCCTTTATTTCTTTTTCTTGCCTAATTGCATTGGCTAGAATATTGCAAAGTTGCATCCACATTCATAAAAGACATTGATCTGTAGTTTCCTTGTGAAGTCTTTGGTTTTGGTGTCAAGGTAATAATGGCCTCATAGAAAGAATTGGGAAGTTTTCCCTTCTGTTCTATATTTTAGAAAACTGTGCAGAATTTATATTAGTTCTTTGATAGAGTTCACTTGCCATCTGGGCCTGAACTTTTCTTTGTGGGCAGTTTAATTACTAATTCAATCTCTTTACCTATAGGTCTATTTAAGTTGTCTGTTTCTTGTTGTATTAGTTTTGTGTCTCTCTAGGAGCTTGCCCATTTCATCTGCTATCTGTTTGTTGGCATAAAATTAGAATATTCCTTTATACTGCTTTCAATTTTAATAATGATGGTAGCAATTTCTACTGTTTCATTTCTGAATTTATTCATTTTAAAAATATATATTTTTATTGATTTTAGAAAGGAAAGAAGAGGGAGAGAGCGATAGAAACATTAATGAGAGAGAGAATCATTGATTGTCTGCCTCCTGCATGCCTCCCACTAGGGGTTGAGCCCACAACCCAGGCATGTGCCCTGACTGGGAATCAAACTATGACCTCTTACTTCATAGGTCAATGCTCAACCACTGGGCACACTGGCTGGGCTGATTTTATTCATTTGTCTTCCCTCTTTTTTCCTTGTTTGCCAGGCTAGTGGCTTATCTTTCCAAAGAACTGGCTTTTGGTTTCGTGGATTTTTCTCTATTGTTTTCCTGTTCTCTACTTCATTAATTTTCACTCTGATCTTTTATTTCCTCCCTTCAGCTTTCTTCAGTTTGCTGTTCTTTACATAGAATTCTAAATTGGAAATTAGGATATTGGTTTAAGATCTTTCTCTTTTTTCAATCTAGGCATAGAGCTATAAATTTCCCTCTTGACATTGTTTTAGCTCCATCCCATAAGTTTTGGTGTGTTGTGTCTTCATTTTTATTCATCTCAAAGTATTTTAATTTCTCTTTTAGTTTCTTCTTTGATTCATTAGTTGTTTAATTCCACATATTTGTGAGTCTCCCAGGTTTCTTTCTGTTATTTGATTTCTAGTTTTATTTCACTGTAGTCAGAGAACATAATTTGTATTATATTAATTGTTTTATGGCCTAAAGTATAGTTTATCCTAGAGAATGTTCCAGTTGCACTTGAGAAAAATGTATATCCTGCTGTAATGGGTGGAGCATTCTATAGATGTCAATTAGGTCTGGGTGGTTATTAATGTTGTTCAAGCCCTCTACTTCCATTTTGATCTTCTTTCTAGTTATTCTACCCACTATTGAAAGTGGGATACTATAATCTTCTATTATTGTTAAATTATAGAAGATTCTATCTTCATTTTTGATGTGTATTTCAGTGCTCTGTTGTTAGCTAAATATATGTTTATAATTACTATAACTTCCTGGTTGATTGACCCTATTATTATTAGAAAATGTCCCTCTTTATATCTAGTAACAGTTCTAAAGCCTATCTTACCTAATATTAGTATAGCTACTTCAGCTCTCTTGTGGTTGCTCCAGTGAAGAAATTGCTTTTTAGCCACCTTTTTGGCTCACATTTCAAATGAAACATTTCACCAGTTAACAACCTCTCGTTGGGCTCTAGGAATAGTCTACAACACAAAGACCTGTGTGATGTGAAAACTCGTGTCTAGATAGAATCCTCTTCATGGGATTGCTTAATCGCTTAACTGTCCTGTTCACTTCATCCTCAACAAATTTAAGACTCTTTTCAAATAAGTGGGAGTCCTTATGACCACAACTGAAAGTTAAGGAAAATAAAATTCAAGGAAAAAGAAATCAGGAAATATTTATAAATATTACAGGAATAAACAAGTGCTGGTCCCTAGACGGGTGGCTCAGTTGCTTGAAGCATGGTCCCGTACACCAGAATGTTGCAGACTAGATTCCCAGTCAGAGCATATACCTCGGTTGTGGGTTTGATCTCTGGTAGGGAAGCAGGAAACAGCTGATTGATGATTCTCTTTCTCTATTTCTCTCTCTCTCTTCCTCTCTAAACACACACACGCACGCACACGCGCACACACACAAGCATATCCTCGGGGGAAGATTTTTTTTAAAGTGCTAGTAAACAAGATATTTACTCTTGAACCCCTCAAGTCATCAAAGCTCCCTGAATTTTTTGGATCGCTCACTTGCTCTGGACCTACTAGAAAAATTCTGAGATGATGACAGTGGGAAACGAAGTAGAGTGAGG
This sequence comes from Myotis davidii, assembly GCF_000327345.1. Lineage (NCBI taxonomy): Eukaryota > Metazoa > Chordata > Mammalia > Chiroptera > Vespertilionidae > Myotis > Myotis davidii. The sequence continues at coordinate 71,064 of NW_006297833.1, forward strand.
AGGGCACACTGGGGCCTCTGTGTGCCCTAATGTGCCAAAGTATTACAGATTTCAAAAGGAAGAAAGAAAACATGTTAAAAAATAGATGTAATCCCATTTTGAGCAAGGGTCCCTGTTTGATCTTCCCCGGTGTCCGAGCCCACTTGTTTTGAAGGATGACAGCCCAGATACTCCCGTTGGATGGGAAAACCTCATAGACTGTGCCAGTTTCCTGTCACTGCTTTGAGCTCCAATAGTTCAGGAAGGGGAGGGTGGCGTGACCTCTACCTCGCTGTGTGTTGGCATGAGTCCCTGGTGACAGTGTGTCTGCGCCGCTGGGACACTGGCAATCTTTGGAGTAGCTCTTCCTCACTCTTTCAACAACTAGCCAATTTGGTCTCAGGAAACCACTCTGCAGTGGTGGCTGGGTTTGGAAGTCATTTTTAATTTTGTGACAAAGACAAATGTGTCCTATGGGAATAGTAAGTGGTTTTACTGGTGATATTAATGGAACTGTGACCTCTTCTGTATCTATGATCCTGCAAAACAAAAAATGTTTGTATTCTAATATGTCAGGCAAGTTCATTCTTAGCCCTTCCTTGAAGCAAACTGCAGAGGAAATACACTATTAATAAGCCCAGAGAATATTGTTTGTGAGTGTGTGTGTGTGTGTGTGTGTGTGTGTGTATCTAGTCATGAGCTCATTTGCAAACACAGTGGATACAAATTCTGTGTTCTGAATTATGTTAGGATGGACACAACTCATTGGTTCTGACATCTTTGAACAGAATTGCAGTGGGCCCAGTGCTGACATCGGTATTAAATTTTAAAGGGCAATAGCTGTAGTAAAATTCAAGTGGTTAGGGGATCCAAAGTGACAAAGAAAAAGAAGAAAGGCAAAGGCACATTGAATGGACCTCTTCTATTTTCATTTGGGATTGGCATTCATTAGCCTAGAAGTGACTACGCTGATGTTTACTATTTCCTGCAGGAACTTTTCTGCCAATGTCCTTGGTTGAAAATGGTTGCTTAAGGAGACAGTAAATTAAATGTGAAGGATTTACAGTTTAGTTACATGAATTAAACCATTTCCTGGTGTTTGTGTTTACCTTGGGACTCACAAAGGAGACAAAATACAGACTCAAAGGAGGAAGGGAAGGAATGATCAAATACCAATAGACTCTGCCTGATTGTCTAGCTCAGCAAATTTATTTAGGAGACGAATTTCGTGCTGATAATGAATCTTTGTCCCTATTAATTAGCTTTTCCTCCCTGCGTATGCTGTTGCACACATTGAGCTTTCCTAAACAGACATAATTATTCAATGTCATGATTAATATCTCATTCTATTATATTGGACAAAATTAAATCAAATGCAAATTTTATACTTTTCTTCAAGTAAAAATGGATGGTGGTTTATAATTTGAGACTTAAATTCAATAATTGAAAATGTTTTTATAGCCCTGGCTGGTGTGGCTCTGTTGGTTGGCTGCCGTCCTCTGCACTGAAAGGTTGCATGTTCGATTCCCCATCAAGGCACATGCCCAGGTTGTGGCCTTGATCCCCAGTAGGAGGCGTGCAGGAGGCAGCAGATCAATATTTTGCTCTCGATATTTCTCTCTCTCTCTCCCTTCCTCCCTCTCTAAAATCAATAAAAATAAAATTTTTAGATGTTATTGTAAAGTAATACACAATCATTCTAGGAAAACTGACAAATACAAAAGGTAAATGAGAAAATAACCTATGAAGTCACTACTCAAAGGTGACTAACACCTTTAGTGTTAGTCATTAACATTTTAGTATATGAATTTTGTCTTTTATTTTGGTGCCATTATATGAATATATAACTTTTAATAGTTAATAGTTAATATCATGAACATAATTTGTGATTTTTATATATCCTAACCCCTCTTTCCAATAAGTTCAAATTTCTCATAATAATAATACTCACACATATATAGTACTAATCTGCCAGGCACTATTCTAAGCACATACATTAGTTCATGTAAGCCTCATTCTAACCCTTTAAAGTAGATTTCATGAGTGAGATGCAGGGTAAAATGATCTACTCAGTCTCACAACTAGTAAGGGGCAGAGCCAGGATTCAGACTCAGGTTGTAAAGTGTGTGCTTTTAGTCACCATGATCTGTTGCCTCCCTGTGATTGTCCACTTCTGAAAGGCCCTGGCCCGAAGCTGTCTTGTGTTCTTCTCAGAATTCCTCTAAGTCTAGAAAGTATGACATGCCACATACTTTCCCTGGAACATGCGAAAATCAGCCCTATCTCGGAAAAACACCTGCCACCTACAGCCCTTCTCCTGGGGAGCCTCCCTCAAGAGGAGGCTGGTGATCTGGCCCCAGAGAGAAACTGCCTCCAGGCCTGGCTCTGTTCATGTCCACACAACTCATTTCATCTGTTTACACCTCTGTTTTCTCACCTATAAAGTGATGGGACTATACAGCCCTTCATTCATTTATTGGCTCATTCATTCATTTACTACACATTAGGCAATCTTGCCTCTATATCCTCTCCTCTAGGAGTTCATCATCCAATGTGTAGCCAGAGAAGTAAACTGCCAGTTCAGTGTCAGTGTGTGAAGTGTGATGATGGAGAATGATGGGATTGTTGGAAAGCTCCTAAGATGAGCTGGGGCAGAGAGAGGGGTTAAGGAAGGGGCTAGCCTGCAAGGCTTCCCAGAGGATGAGTAGGAATGGTTTAGGCATCTAGGGGCATAAGACGTATGCTGTGATGATAGGGTCTCTCTAAGGACCTCTCTAGGGTGTTTTAAACCATCCCATTCTCAGTGGACTGCCACAATGTCAGCAATGGCACCTTTTTTTTTGCTTAAATTTACAGGAATTTATTGTTTCACATTCTGGAGACTAGAGGTCTGAAATCAAGGTGTCGGCTGGTCTATGTTCCCCTGAAACCTGAAGGGGAGCGTCCTTCCATGCCTCTGACCTTCTAGTGGTTGCTGGCTGTCCTTGGCTTTCCTTGCCTTAAAGCTTCATCATTCCAGCCTCTGCCTTTGTCCTCACATGGCATTCTCCCCTGTGTCAGTCTTCAACAGCCAACTATTTATAAGGACACTAGTTATATTGGACCAGGGGCCCACTTAATTGAAGTAATTACATTGGCAATAACCCTCCTTTGACCCAAATGAGGTCACATTCTGAAGTACTGGGATTAGAACGTATCATTTTGAGGAAACACAGTTCAACCCATAGCAATCACTGGAGCCACCATTGAACCTAGGCAACCATTCCCTACTTATAGTCTAGTTTCCCCAATTCATTCTCCGCTCAGCATCCAGAATGAGCTTCCTCATTGCCAGCAAGCAGGTGGGGGCCTAATTAGTTCCTTCAGGTCCAGACAGAGAGATTTAACATCAGACTTCTTTTCATCTGGGCATCTCAGGCTGAAAGCAAGGGAAGATGGGAACACAGTAACTCCTGAAGAGATCCCTGTCGGTGGATTTCCAAGGGCAAGGGAATGGTACATGTGAGGATGTTTCTAACAGGATCTGATGCTCGTTCTTGTCCCCAGAAATACAGAGAACGTGTGGATTTCATTATGGGATGATGTACTGTGGCAGTGTCCATATTGCCTCACCAGCTACAGGGTCTGGATGTTTATAATATAATCATTGATATATACATACATTTCTCCACTTTCTTCTCATTCAGATACAAGTCGACCTTTCTTGGAGATGCACAGTGAAATGCCTGAAGTGATAAATATAACTGAAGGAAGGCCGTTCGTCATTCCCTGCCGGGTTACATCACCTGACATCATTGTTACTTTAAAAAGGGTAAAGTTGAGCAATGCTATTCTTAGAATTTTTTTACTGCAAATGAGCATAGTGAATTAATTAATTTTTTCCTTAGACAGTTGGGCTTCTCAGTGGGCTTTTAAATCACATCCTTTTACCATAAAGCATGAGTGCTACATGTTATGCCATGCATGTATTTAAATGGAATAAAATGATCATGTCTTAAGCATAAATCAATGTGAATAATGAAAGAACTAAAATCATGAAAATTTTTGTACTTGCCACAAATCCAAATGTCTGCAAAGATGAGAAAAAGCAATTCTATTGCTTACACAAATGATAACTTGGCAGAGTGGTGAATCCAGGTTTTTGCTAAAGACTGCTGTCAGGCAGGTGCCCACCCAGCTCCCGCCTTTGGCCTGAGCCAGGAAATACTTGGTAACAAAAGGCTTTGCTCCTGCTGGGCATCCAAACGTAGCTTCTTGGGGGCAGGGGGGGGGGCAGGAAAAGAATGTTATAAATGAGATTTTTCTTCCTATTGTGTTGTAAGATGTTCGTGAGGATAAGAAAAAAAGATTTAGGGTCAAATTTAATAAAAACAAACGCTAAACTGTGGCAGCCCCGCTAATTCACCAGCTACAGGAGTTTAGGAATACACTAAGACTAGGAATTGAATAAAAGCTCCTATACTAAGAAATTCAGCCCCAGGACCACACACACACACACACACACACACACACACACACGTGAATCCTGGGAGCGTAGAGCTTTAAGAGAAAAAGTTAAGACTGTCCCACCACATGTAGCTACTCAGAGTGTACTAGCCTGTGTGGTTATGGTCAATAGGAGAAGTTTAGGGTGATTTGCAGTGTCCCCTATGGACCTTGGATAGTGAAATGTGATGGGGTATCTATCTCCCTGTCTTCTTCCTTTGCATTCACTCTCTTATATTGTTCATTTAAGCCTTCAGTACAGTCCATCAGAGACAGGTTTGGGCTTCTATTACATTTGTGCATCATTGCCAGAAAACATAAAATCCAACTTGGAAATAGCAGAGGAGTCTAACTCCATTGGTCTTAGAAAAAAACTGAGAGTAAGGGATCCATATCCAGACTTCCTCAGTGTCCTCACTGTAATTGCCTTGGAGGAAGTCACAGGCCTCCCTGCATGGCTTCTTACCACCCTACACTCACCTGCTGGACAAACTGGCACGTGACCAGCCCTCTCTCTACCTCAGTGTCCTCATTTCAGAGATGGGAGCGATTACAGCAGCACCCACCTCACATGGCTGTTAGGAAGCCAAGGGGGGTAGTCTATGGAAAGCACTTGGAACAATGCCAGGTGCAGGTAGCCCTAATCAAGGGTGAGCGTTTTTATTATTTAATCTAGCAGTTTAATACTCAATACCGGATTACTATCAAGTTATGTTTTCAATAGCATGGCATCACTCCTCTTAGTCTGATATGGTAATTGCTATGTGATTGATATGCAACTTCTCTGTTTCATGCAAGCCCCCTGCTTTTTGCCCTAATGTAGATCTGCTGCAAGGAACATTCCCAAATTCCCACATGTAAAATTCTGTGGGGTTGGGCGAGTTTGTTTACTCTATTTTTCTACCTAAGTTCAATAAAAGAGAGAGAGAGAGAGAGAGAGAGAGAGAGAGAGAGAGAGAATGAATATGAACAAAGCTCTAACAGGGATTCTGGCTTGACACATACTTACTGAAAATAATCTAACCTATTATATATATGCTGACATGAAATTAATGTAAGGTCCCTTCCATTTCTCTTATTGGGCCTTTTCTTCCAATTTGCCACCCGCTCCCTCTCCTTTTCCTGTGTCTGCTTTTTCAGAGCCATTACCTGCTGGAGCCCGGCCATCTGTCAGTCCTTTCTTTCTCCTGCCTCTGTAACTTGTGCAGCCACTGCCGCAGCCGACGAGCTACATAATCTTTTGCTATTTTAGCTCTTGTCAGCTACAAATAAGAAACCCTGCTGGTGGCAGTAACAGATAGATTGGAACAACATAAACACTTTAGAGGGAATTTTACTGTTTTTAAGCTGTGCGGAGGGAATCCGCCAGCAACCCATCTCTCAGAGTCAGCACATGCTTGTTTTCACGTATTTTTAAAGCATCATGATTTCAATCCCTGACTTAAATTTTTCTGAATTTTTCCCTTAATAGTTCGCACTAAGTTAGAATATTGTTTTTCCCCACTGAATGCAAAGCATCCCTAGGTTTGCAGAGAGATGCTGATTTACTGAAACATGAAACGCACCCCTCAGTCGCTTTCAGCTCTGCATACGCAGGATGTCATTCATTCCAAACCCAAGTAACACTCAGGTAACATATTTGCATACCCAGACATTCCCTGGGAGAGAGGCACTGGTGACTTTGGGGTTAGAAATTCAGCCCCAGGACCACAAATCACAGCCAGATTAGCTTCTTCAACAAGTAATATAAACAAATGATAAATGGATAGAGTGATGTAAAGGGTCCTTTTTAAAAGAAGACAGAAAAGATTCGAAACTTCTTCATGGCAGTTTGGCCTTTCCTCTAGGTTATCTGGTTTTTTCCCTTTCCAAGTTGGGACAAACAATAGTGGCAGTCAGAGGGTAGGCACTGCCCCTGCACGGGGTTGGCAACCTGGCATCGGGGCATTGGGCCAGGCCCCTCTGTGGAGCAATGATCCTTTAAAACGTCTAATCCCAAGGCAGACTGTTTATACGATAGTCTTTAAAAATGAAGTCCTTGGGGCCTAGAAAAAGACATAAGGGGAGAATCAGGTCCTGGATTCTTCTCTTCTGTTTGGACTCACTGTGCTTGGGAACACTTCAAAGAATTGGAGAGCACTCCAGCCATCACAGTGCCTCCGGCCTCCGCATCTGCTGGCAGCTGTCTCCATTGTTGGCAGACTCAGCTTGAGGTGGGGGCGGCGGGGGGGTCCCCCTCCAGAGGCAGTCAATGCCTTTGCCTTCTCTGAATGACAACCCCCTGTATGCTCTGACTCTTGGAGGATCTGGAGGGATCCAGTCCTTTAAAGACTGTCACCTCTAGTGAATCATGCGAAATAGGAGGACAAGTTACAGCTTGTTAACAGATAAAGACATTCATGAGGATATCCTGGCAACCCCAGTGGAAAAACACACTAATTGGTTTCTCTATTGAGTGTCAGGCCAGTTTATTACTAAAGTTCTCAGAGGCCAAAGAGACACAGGCTCCCACTAGAAGTCTGACCTGACCACTGGGCCCATCCTAGGTAGGTGCAGCTTGTTGCTAAGGCTGATAATCAGTTATTGTAATTACTCTAACTTATCATAATAAATGTATATATTGCTACATGTAAAGAAAACTGAAGACCCACTTATAATAAACTGGATTTTCACCTGTGCTATTTGTATTTTAGATGAAAATTATGTTTTCAAAACCTACTAGTGAATGCTACTGCCACGGTGTTAATATGATTTTGTTAAAGCATGTTCCTTCCTTTCCAGTTTCCATTTCATACTCTGATCCCTGATGGAAAAAGAATAACCTGGGACAGTAGGAAGGGCTTTTTAATTTCAAATGCAACATATGAAGAAATAGGCCTTCTGACCTGTGAGACAACTGTCAACGGACATTTGTACCAGACAAACTATCTCACATATCGACAAAGTAAGTGATGTTCCAATGGCGAGAACATAAACCAAAATACTCAGGGTTTAATCTGCTTAATGAAACCTTGATTTTAAAACATGTTATTTCTTATACTTGCAGCCACTACAATCTCAGATGTCCAAATAAGCCCACCAAGCCCTGTCAGGTTACTCAGAGGTCAGACTCTGACCCTCAACTGTACTGTCACCACACCCTTCAATACGAGAGTTCAAATCAAATGGACTTACCCTGGTGAAGTGAGTGACCGATTTTTCTATTTCTTCTGTAGGATAGTATTTATTTTTAGTAAGTGAAATGCCACTGTGTTTTTGCAGTGGGAAAATCGGAATATTTTACTCCTATGGCAATTTGAGTCAATAAAGAAGGTTTGGGTTTGGTGGGTGCTTTTTTGGCCTGGCATTTCATGAATCTGGTAGGCATAGATATGGTCTTTTGATGTGCAGAGGTTTTGTTTTGAAGTGTATAGACTGGTATTTCTATTGCATGATTCTGAGTGGAAAAAGGGATTGTTTCATCCTTGGAAACCATTCTCTAGGATTTAGAGATGAGAGAGAAATTTATCACTAATGCCAGGCAGGGACTATCTTTTGTAACAACAACAACAAGAAGTTGTCAGCGCATTCATTTAAGATACTGGCAGACAGTCAGGCTCCTGATTGGAGCATGTTTGGAAAAGATAATACAACCCAGCCATCCAGTGTTCCATTTGCTAAGTGACAAAGAGCAATTCTGTCCTTCAGAAAAATGAGAAGAATGAAGATGGAGTTGGGTTCCCTTACACAAGTTAAACATCCTTGCAAACAATTACTTAAAAAATGTGTAGATGGAGAACCTATGATAAACTGTTCAGAAATGTTTGACAGTAGGTCCAGCCCCCATTTCTTGTGTATCAGTATGAGTTATGTGGCATATCCCAAGTACAGTCATCTGTTATGCTATTCAGATCACCCAATCACCAAGTTCACTTATGATTAAATTATGTGCGAAAGTTTAATGCATCAGCCCCAAGCTATTGTTTTTCATCAACATTTCTTGCCCTGGAAATTGAATAATTTAGCAATAAAAAGGTGTAACAAGTGCCCTGTAGGGACACATTAAGGATACATTAGCCAAAGAACTTTCTAGAAAATGGCATTGTTTCATTTAAATAGAAATGCTATGACTTATAGCAGTGATGGCGAACCTTTTGAGCTCGGCGTTTCAGCATTTTGAAAAACCCTAACTTAACTCTGGTGCCGTGTCACATATAGAAATTTTTTGATATTCGCAACCATAGTAAAACAAAGACTTATATTTTTGATACTTATTTTATATATTTAAGTGCCATTTAACAAAGAAAAATCAACCAAAAAAATGAGTCCGCGTGTCACCTCTGACACGCATGTCATAGGTTCGCCATCACTGACTTATAGCAATATTTTCTGAGTTTTGATAGAAATCGAATATTCTTGATCAATCAAATATTCTGAATAAATGCCTAGAGGGGAGAAACTTTTATCCTGTTAGTGTTGCTACCCTAAGTAAGAAAATGATGATACATCTGTTGAAAGACAATAACCTTCTAAAATGGCCCTGTCCAGTAGAACTTCCTGAGATGGAAATATTCTATATCTCTGCATCCAATATAGTAAACACTAGCCACACATGGTTATGAGCACTCAGAATATGGCTGGTGTGACTGAGGAACTGAATTTTTAGTTTTGTTTACTTTTAACTTAAATAGCTGCATGCGGCTGGTAGCTCAGTAGTAGACAACTCAGTTCTGAAACACAGGATCAGCTGTTTTCCAAGGCAGAAATGACATCGATGGTACTCTGACTTGGAAAGGGCATTATTCTCAAATAATAATAATAATAATAATAGTAGTAGTAGTAGTAGCTCCATAACTGAAGTTGCTGAAAGCCCTTCAATGTGTTAGTTCGGGGGATTTTTGATGTTGGAGAGTGACATTTTCTCCCTCGTTACTGCGGAGAATGAAGAACGTGACTTAAATGTGTGTCTGTTTCAACAAGGCAATAAAGGGATAGGTGGGTAGAAATTATTAAACATTACACAGAGGAGAGAAGTTCAAGACACAAATACCAGTTCTGGACAGTTTCCAAAGTCTTTTTTCCATGCCCTCTCATGAGGAAGAATTGAGAGAAGGAAATAACATATTATGTGCTATAAAATATAATGCTAAAAAGAGAGAGAGAGAGAGAGAGAGAGAGAGAGAGAGAGAGAGAGAGAGAGGAACAATGAAAGGAAAAGGCAATGTGATCTCATCTTCTCAAAGCCAGAGCGGTCACTGCGGCCAGGTCATAGTGCGGACTCCAGGCCTGCTCTAGGTCTCCCCTGAAGCAAACACGAGGCAGCACCCGCCAAGTGTCGGCTGACCATGTCGATGGTTTTGCATGTCCCCTGATCCATTTAGTGTGATTTAGCAGAAATGGGCAAGCATTGTTCAAATGGTGAAATAATGAAGCCGGGAGTGTTACACCTTAGTAGGTGTGGCCAGGACTCACTATCTTTTCCTTCAATTCAAGTAAGGAAGCCGAAGAAAACTCACATGGTGATTTATTAAGAAAACACTGTCATCAAATCAGTGCGAAGGATATTGCCTGCCTTTGTGTGTGAGATCTATGCCTGGAGAATACGTGACTGTTTAGAGGGGTGTGTGTGCTGGAGGGAAGACTAGATTTCCACTCAAAGACCTAGTTTTGCCTTCTTTGGCCGGTGTCTTTGACACGTCAGTGTGCCTCTGTAAAAGGGCAATAATCCTGCCAGTCTGACTGGGTGGTGGTGAGAAACGATCGAGATGATGTATGTGCAAGTCCATCTGAAGGAGAGGAAGTCCTCAAAAAATGCCACTGTGTGCAGACTTGAAATAACCAGACAGAGATGTAATTTCCAAACCTTTTGCTCCAGGTGGGTTTGCTTTTCAGCATCAAATGTTGATCTCGGTAATAATCCGAGAAGTGCTACCACTTTAAGCGTGAACAATTCCTACTTCTAATTTGTTATACATTTTATTTCTAGACAAATAAGAGTGCCTCTATAAGGCGTCGATTTGACCAGAGCAGTCCCCATGGCAATATATTCTACAGTATTCTCGTTATTAACAAAGTGCAGAGCAAAGACAAAGGCATTTACACCTGTCATGTGACAAGTGGCCCATCCTACAGATCTGCGAACACCTCAGTGCTTGTATATGGTAAGCAACTCAAGCTCTGCTTTCTAGCCATTGTGCTTTGGGGGAGGGTCTATATACCGAGTACATTTTCAACAGGAACACTGTCACCTCTTCCCCCTGCCAAAAAGCAAACCACACTAAGTGCTCTTGTCATACTTTTGAATTGAACAGAGAATCTTTTCCTTACAAATTTATTGTGGTTAATAATGACTCAGTTAGGTCACATTCAAAGCTATATGAAATCCTTTATTTAGTATTGCTTATAAACAAAACAGAAAAATAGGATCATTTTTACCTTTATTTTCAGAAGGAAATTTCTAAGGTGTTACTGTAATTTAGAGAAATAAAAATATGGTGCGATAAATTATTTAGAATTGATGCTTTTTTATCTCTGGTTTTACTCTCAAAAAATCCTAATATTTTTGCTCATTTTCAATAGGCAAATTCTTTTAAGAAAATACTTAACGCTCTTTAGAACCCTCTAAAACCTTATTCATCCCCAGTGTTGAAAAGAAAAACAGTGTAAGGAGCAGAAACGAGGGAACAATTCTATCAGTGCCTTTCATACTCTTTTGACTTTCTCCGGTTGTTTTTTATTTTATTTTTATTTTTTTATTTTTATTTTTTGCCGGGCCCACATTTCACAGTTTATTGCACTTTTTCCACAATCACCGAGTCCTGCCGGGCTGTGCCCAGGGCTCCGGAGGCAGGACCTGGAAGGTGAGGCTGCGCAGCAAGCCATTCCCGGGAGGGGTGCCCCAGGGACCACGTGGCCACGGTTGGGACACCCGTCGAGGACTGAACCCCACACCCAGCGCCCACGTAGGTGGCCCTCATGACTCCCATCCCCGTCTCCACACCGCCTCCCGGATGCTGCCCCCAAACAGGGTCTCCGGTTGTTTTTTATATAAAATTAGCTGTTTTAGGGTGCCTGGAGCAACTTTTTCTCATTGTATTCATATGGCTGGGGGGATGTTGAGAAGTATCTTTTTAAATTTTTGTTGTTGTGATATAGACCCTTAAGGTGTTTCACTCTCTGTTGGCCTGAAACTGCATTTATGCCTCTGGGACTTGCAACCACTTGATTTGAAAGTTTTTCACCAGTTAGGGTACTTTAAGTTATTTTCCTCATTGATCACTATTTGGGCTCATTGATAAGCTTGACCGTAATTCAGCTGTTTTTTTATTCATTGCTTCTTAGACCCCCCTTTAATGAGGGAGTGAGTGTTTTTGTTTTGTTTACATAAATATAGCCTTTTCTAATATATTGATCATTTCTTCTTTCAAAGATGAACCATTCATTACTGTGAAACATCGAAAACAGCAGGTGCTTGAAACTGTAGCTGGCAAGAAGTCTTACCGGCTGTCGATGAAAGTGAGGGCATTTCCCCCGCCAGAAGTGGCATGGTAGGACTGAAATTATTTTCCTATCAGTTCATGATAAGGTTTGTAAGTCTGAAAATGCAGGAGCTCACTGGCTTGATTTCCTAAAAATAATCAAGCTAAGTTCCCAGGACAGCAGTGGGGAGCTAAGAACTGTGTTGAGTCAGGCTGGGAGTGTTGCAGGCAGGAAGGGCTAGAGGGAGGAGCAGTCCTGTGCCAGGGTGGAGCGGGGATTAGGGTTGTTGAGTGCTCATTGCAGTTTAGGCATTCATTCACCCTGACTAAATTTCTGCATCTCTAAACCTTCCTATGATGTCAGCATCCTCTGAATGGAACATGTTGGCAATGATTAGGAAGCCTCCTGAATAAATAACATGCTCTATTAACCCTGGAGAAGTGGACCCTTGTGACGAGGATAATAATTCTCTTATTATCTGAAAATAATTCTTTTATATACAGCTGGGTGAAAATTCCAGCCTTGTTTTAAAGTCAAACAAACATTAATAAAGTCAAGACTTATTCCATTGCAGGGTGGACAAATGCACCTACTTGAACTAATTACGTTTTTTTTGGCTCAAAGTTTGCATATTCAGAAACTCCTTAAGCAATTTTTTTTTGTGTGTGGTAGCAGCACCTGATGTAAAACAATGTAATCTGTTTAAAATCTGCAGGCATTTTTAAAGCACTTTTGAATGCCAATATCTTTGGCTTTAACTATTACATTTTAAACAAAGAGTGTAGTGCAAAACCAATTAGGAAAACAGTCCATACAATATAAAAGTGGTGCCATTTTAGAATCTCCTCAACCAGAGACTACTTTGCTTTCATTATCATATGAACATAGTGTTTATTTTCAGTTTCCTCAAATAGTTAATAGACACTTAAAGAGAAAATTAGATTTGTTCTATGCCCCTTCATGCTGTTGCAGTAGAAGAGAGATTGGGGGAGGGAGGCTTCCTAATATCTAAGATATTAATGTATCTCTCTAGGACAGTGATGGCTAACCTTTTGAGCTCGGCGTGTCAGCATTTTGAAAAACCCTAACTTAACTCTGGTGCCGTGTCACATATAGAAATTTTTTGATATCTGCAACCATAGTAAAACAAAGATTTATATTTTTGATATTTATTTTATATATTTAAATGCCATTTAACAAAGAAAAATCAACCAAAAAAATGAGTTCGCGTGTCACCTCTGACACACGTGTCATAGGTTCGCCATCACTGATCTAGGAGGCACATTCCTTCTTTCCTCATCTGAGAGTGTCCCCATCTCTAAAGCAGTACCAATTTTTTCAGTCACTAAGTAGCAAGGACCTAAAACAAAACAGAAAATCAATCCATTTTCAAAAATACTGACTTGTTAATAGGAAATACTTTAAGGTAATACTAAGGTGATATTTGTAATCACAAAACAGAGCACAGTCATTTTAAATGCTTGGGAACTGAGGCCCATTCGTAACAGGAATTTGCAGAACTGTGTGATACATGCATGGATATGAAGTAAAACCACGCCCAATATTATATACCTTTACACAGAACACAATAAACTCCTAACAGATTAAAAACTGCTCATTTTAAGAACCTTCCAGTTTAATGGGGTTACAGAATTTTAAAGTGAGAAGAGATTTTTGAGGAATTCTATAGAAAACTTGGAGAAACTGAGGCTCACACGGGCACATCAGGTGCTCACGTGCAGTGGCCGAGCCAGACCCCACTCAGGCCTCCTGGGTCTCAGTGATGTAGGAAGCTGCATGATAGTGAGGCATCAATTCTATATTTAAAGTTAAACTTTTTAAAAAGTTTATACCTTTTGTTTGTGAGTTTTGTGCCTTAACTATTCTTCAGGGGGAAAATCTTGATAATCTTGATTTCACTATAGTTTTTGAAAGGGACAACTGCTGTGACCATTTATATAGCTAATAAGAACTCCACATGAGATCACAATAGGAAAGTCTATTTTTATTTTTATCTGGAGAAGTGATCTAATTGATCTGACTTACAATGGCCCTTGTATTGCTGGTGGAGCCTCATGGAAAATATCTTGGAGGGAATCGCCCGGTGCTTCTGGGTTACTACTTAAGTCACAATGGTGACCAGAGCCCTTATGGGTACATTGAACCATCATTTCTCTGTCTCCCTCAGCTTACTTACTTCTCTTTGCCAATAAATATGAAGTGTTTCCCAGACTAAAAATCACATCTGGCTCTGGCCGGTGTGGCTCAGTTGGTTGGGAGTCTTCCTGGGCACCAAAAGGTTGCCGTTAGATTCCCGGTCAGGGCACATGCCCAGGGTTTGTGCTACATCCTCGGTGGTGGAGTGCAGAAGGTAGCCAATTAATATTCTTGTTCTCATATCGATGTTACTCTCCCTTTCTCTCTCTCTAAAAATAAAAAAAAATCTTAAAAAATAATTAAGAATAAAAATTACACCCGGCTTTGCTGAAAAGTTAGTATCTAAGTTTTTTTAAATGGATCCTGAGGATCAAAGGCTTGACATGCATAAATTTGAGTTTACAGATGTAAATGGTAGTGTGATCATGCAGACTTCCTGACCGTGTGTTTAACCACAGGCTGAAAGATGGGTTACCTGTGACGGAGAAATCTGCTCGCAATTTTGTTCATGGCTATTCATTAATTATTAAAAATGTAGCTGCTGAAGACACAGGGAATTACACCATCTTGCTGAGCATAAACCAGTCAAACGTGGTTAAAAACCTCACAGCCTCTCTACTCGTAAACGGTAAGTTTACTGTTCAGCCTTCCTCCTGATTTCGGTAGGAGTAATATTAATGAAAATTTGTAAATGAAAAGCCAGTATAACAACATCAAAGAAAACAAAATTTTAAATAAATATTTTAAAAACCATCTACACTCCTATCATAGCTATTTCATATATACTTGTTATCTTCCATAGTAATACGGCTTATTACCAACATAATCATACCTACCATGGGATTGATTTTTTAATGTTCTCAAAAACATTTCTAATTTTAAAAAATTGGCATTATTATGAGGGTTTCTTTGTTTTTTGTTCCTGTTTTTGAGTCCCTAACATCAAAACAGGTGACAACTTGGTCCTCCTGGTTATGGCCCAGGAACAAGGCAGTAGAACAGCACTTGACTCTGTCCTGTTCTTCTCCTTCCAGTGAAGCCCCAGATTTACGAAAAGGTGGTGTCATCGTTTCCAGAACCAACTCTCTACCCACTTGGCAGCAGACAAATCCTAACCTGTACCACTTACGGTATTCCTCACCCTACAATCAAGTGGCTCTGGCATCCCTGTAACCACAACCATTCCAAAGCAAGGTAGGGACAAATCGTTTCTTGAATACCTTTCAAATACTTTGGTCACCTGGACTCAAGATTCTTCAATGAACACTGATGGGAGTTTGCAGACGGATGTGCAATATATTGGGGACCAAGACTTTGCCTGCCTCGGGAAGATGTAGGCAATATCTATCCTTCTTTCTTACCCATTTCTATTTTTTCTCTCTGGTTTATAGTTTCAGGGGCACAGGGACAGACTTAAGGTCACCCTGGGAGCCATTATTTAGAATTCAGGATAGAACCCAGTCTCTTATTTTCTAGTGGAGGACCCCGGACTTTAGCCCCACCACTGATCTTCCCCGTTCTCATCGTCTAAGCATTGGCTGTCAATCACATGAGATCTTCCCAACACCGATCATCGCTACTGTTCATAGGCTTTGCTCATACTTTCCATCTGTCTGAAAGGCGCTTCTACCCATTTCCTATTTCCCGAGAAGTCCTTTATCCTCCAAGGCTCAGCTCTTATGTCACCTTCTCTGTGAAGCCTCCTGACTACCTCATGCTGACTCCTCTCTCCCTCCCCATCATAGCGGCGCTCTGTGTACGCCACTGTCACGTCACCATGTGCACACAGCTCTGAACTGGTAGAGAGCACTTCTGTATCTTAGAGCCTGGCACACAGTAGATACCACCGCGTATTTGCTGAATGAGTACATCCCACCCCCCTCGGTTAACTGTGCAGTGTCCCCCTGACCCTGTGTATGCTGGAGTCCTGTTTGCTTTTTCCCCGTTTCTGTTGGTTTAGAGGAATGGTACAAATGATAGTTCATGGGGCTAATTTAATGAGCAGGTATAGAATTGACAGGTAAGACAATAAGATATTATTGAGATCGCCCAAGAATTGTCATTATGCCAATCATT
Source organism: Myotis davidii (assembly GCF_000327345.1). Taxonomy (NCBI): domain Eukaryota; kingdom Metazoa; phylum Chordata; class Mammalia; order Chiroptera; family Vespertilionidae; genus Myotis; species Myotis davidii. The sequence continues at coordinate 87,219 of NW_006297833.1, forward strand.
TCCTTTATTGTTTTTAATTCCACTTGCAGAATGTTTGAGAGAATTGCTATTAGAAAATTTAGCTTGATAAAAAGTAAACAAGACATAACTCTACCATAAACAAATAGAAGTGGCTATTTGGTTCTCTAGATTCTTCCTACAATTTCAGCTCTTCTTTATTTTGTGTTTTGATCTTTTGTTCAAGGCATATTATTTTGATCTTGAAAGTCACTGGTGAGTTATGGAATTCCTGAGAAGTAGCTGTTTTCATACATGTCTAATTTCTCATCTGAAATATGGAGAACTTACAAATCTTGAATACCTGTTTAACCATTGTGAATATTCAATCCAAAAGAAAGTGAGATATACTGAGATTTCACATTGTTTTGCTAATTTGGGGGTAGGCATCCATATTGATGGACCCATCCCTTTATAAAGCCTACAGATTTATGCTAACATATAAATAAAAAATGAAATAATTTCAGCTGTTAGATATGGATAAAAGTTTAGAGCTAAATTTTTATGGAATAACATAGCCTTATATCAATATTTTTTATTTTTGTTTTGATAATAGAAAATCTAAAATTTCAGTCAAGTTAGGATTAAACTAGTAGCTATGTTAGAAAAAAAGCAATTATGAGTGATAGATTGAACATAATATTATAAAATTAGGTTTGAATAATGCTAATAAAATATAGTTTGGGCAATGAGGTCAGCTGAAGTAAAACTTTGTAAACATTAGCTTTCTTTTTCCAATTTCTTTGTGGTATATGGGAATCCTTCTCCCATGTCACAGAGTTATGTTGCCAAGCCCCCAGAAAATGTCTTATTCCTCTTGGAATTCTCTCAAGAGTCGGAGCAGTGCCTCAAAGCTTCAATAAATGCTGTTGACCATTTGATTTATTCTTTGTGAAAAGCATTCTGTTTTTTATAAGTCACAAGGCACATCAGAACTGAGAGCTTTAAATGAGGTCTCATTTAAAAAAACATGTTGTTGCTTGAAATTATCTGTTGAAAATGTGTACATTCATAAAAAGTTCTCATTTTTTTTTAGTCAATAGACTGATTGAGTAGCTTTCTTGTGTCAGGCCCAGATGTGGTGCATGGTGGTTAAGTAGTACATTTAACTTAGAAGCATTTCAGAAAGATATATGGGACCCTGGTGCATAGCAAACAAATGGAATCAATCACTCTATTTCATCCTATGAGAGAAGCGCTAAAATTGACAGATCAATGAAGCACGTTTTAATCACTAAAATTTTTTAAAGATGTCTTTACATAAATATATTTTACATACTTATATATCACTTAGATTCCATTGTAGACAGGAATTTTAGTAACATTGAATAAGGTATATTCTACTGCATAAATTTTAAAAATGTATTTATTTTGAATTACATAGTAACGTATTTACATAGGGGTATCTCTGGGTGATCATCAAAAGAGATTTGGTGATTAAAGTATAGCAGATCCTCAAATAGTTGTTTCATTCAATGTTTTATTATAACATTGATGAGGGAACAAAAATCGTTTCCAGCTAGAGCCACCATCTGTGGAGTTTCCCGTTTGCCCCATGTTCTGTAGGTTTTCCCTGGGTCCCCCAGTTTCCTCCCACCTCCCAAATATGTGCACATGAGGTGAACTGGTGTGTCTCCATTGTGCCAGACTGAGTGAGTGTGAGTGTGAGTGAGAGTGTGAGTGTGAGTGTGAGTGGCCCTGTGATGGAAGGGCACCTGTGAGGGTGGTCCCGCCTAGTGCCCTGAGCTGCCGGAAGAGCAATCAATATGTTGGAAAATCATTGTCTTGTTTTTCTTAAATGTATGTAGAGCTCATACTGATTTCAATGTTTACTTATTAGAAGTGTTTAAGGTCTTTATTTAGAAGTGTGGTGATGTTTTTTGTGACCAGGCATATGCCATAGGAACTTAGCTCTTGTCTATATCAATTAGCCTAGGGTAAAATTGGTTTCACATTACATGTCATTTTGTTTAAAATCACAGTTTCCAAGAACCTATCGAAATTAAGTGAGGATTTATCATATACACATTATTCTTGAATATGTAGAATAATTCTTGGCATTTAAATTTTAGGCTCTAATTAAATGACATAGTTGTATACAGACACAAAGAACACATAGTTTGGTTTTGAGGTTAGAATGTGTTTACATAGCTCAGAATTATTAATTGGGTAATGGATCTAAGTTAACATGGCCATCTGATTAATGTATCTAATCTGGCCAGCTGGTTAATGCATCTAAGCTACAATTCACACTTAATTAAACTTATATAGTTTTCTGAAGTCCAATAAATATACTGAAATATTTTAAAGCTATCTGAACTATTGCTCAACAAGTTCATCTTTATGGATCTTAAAAACCATAAATAATTTAACATAAATGTCTTCCTTTTAAAAAAGCAAATGTGGTAGGTAAACTGCTGAGCTATGTGTTAACTGAATGACATTGTGGTTTGGGATTCACCTAGAATTTGTTCTTATACTATTAAGCATGGAGAATAGAAGAGAGGAGGAAAGGGTGGTTACTTTTAAACTCATACCTGATGAGCTGAGAAGAATACAGCAGAATCTTTGTCCCTTTTGCTTTTCTGCATATTTGGGTGGTAAAGTAGTGGAACTAAAATATTTCTTTTGAGTTTCTAATAACATGAGTGTAAGTTATTAACACTGAATGAAGTGGAATTTTGGGTTTTTCTCATCCTCAGCAGCCGGCAGAGGCTTTCAGTAGACATCCCTAAGCTTGCTCCAGGTCAGCACGCACATGAACCTCAGTGGCGTGCGTGAAGCCTGTAGTACCTTTCACATGTGTGTAGTTCACAGCTTCTGTTCATATAAAATAAAGAGCATTATATACACTTCACAGGGAGGACATGAGGGTCAAATGAAGGAATATACCTGACATCCCAAAGCACTTAACAGCTGATAGCTCAGTTTTGAAAATGACATTTATTTTAATAAACACTGCCTTTATAATTATTCAAAGTGTGTGTATACATTTTTTTTGAAACAACCTATATTTGAGAAAGGTAAAGAGAGCCAAATAAATGCAAGGTTGTGATTCCTGCTAGCATTTGGGGTTAAGTAAGATCCCAAAACTTGTAAGAAACTTTGAAAGAATTTTAGGGCTAATTTCACAACAGTGAGAATTTTTGCCTGACATTTCTGAGAAGTGAACACAAGCTGCGGAAAGTAAAATGTAATTTTGCTGAGCTCTAGAAATAGAAATTTAGTAGGCCTGGGTTGTAGAATGAGGAGAATATAACATGACTTTTCAGAAGAAGAAAAAGGAAGGAAATATAGATGCTAAGCAAAAGTAAAAGCAAGAACAGATGAAAGTGTGTAACGAGGGGATGAAGTCCCTCTTCCAGTTTGCGTGACCTGTTCCCTTTGCTTGTTTCCCGTCAAGGGAGGAAGTGGTTTTGACCTGTGGGCTGGCTACGGCTGGAGTGGGGCAGAGTGGGACATAGGAGAGCCGACTCCTCCCTGGGAGTTCCCATTAGAGTTCTAGAACCTTACCTCCCCTCCGGGCTTTTGAACTAAGTAGGACTGCAAAGCTGTGCATGCAATGAGCTATTCTCGATCTCGTAGTCCTTGGTGAGCTTTGCGGTGCTGGTGCCGACTCAGGAAATATTGTTTGGATAAGGTTGCCCGCTGCAAGGAGATCAGTCTCTACAGGAACTATAACTGGACTGGACTGGAGGGAAGAGCCTTTCTTTGGGGAACAGAAAAGATGGATTTGAGGAACCCAGGAGAGAATGGGGGAAAGGTAGTCTTGGTATATTAACTCCAGATTTGAACTGCACATTTTCTCAGGAAGAATCTAAGATGTTGAAACACTGCTTTTATTCACATGCACATAAAAGCCAAGAAGCCCCTCGGGTAGTGACTGACAGCTGTCTGCAGGACAAGTCCGTGCGCACAAGCAGGAGGGTGGTGAGTCAGCTTCTCTGGGCCGTCCTTCCTGGCAGTCTCCAGGAACACGATCACCTCTCCATCTACCTGGCTGTCTTTCTAAAACTAAGCCTTGCTTTTAAAATATTGATGATCACCGGGTCTTTAACATAGGGAGGCTTAAGGCCTACAGCCTTTCATCGTTACATTTTGTTTCATGTTTTTACGTTTTGTTTTTAGAGCACGCATTCTTTAGATCACAGGCCACTTTAATTCTCTGCCTCCACCTCCATCTAATGAACACAAATGATAATTTCAAGATAGATGATAATAAATAGTGTTGCAACACATACGTGTTGCTGTCCTTTAATGGGAAAAAAATGGTAGGTACATTGGGTTCTTTGTGAAAATCTCATTTTCTTCATCTGTGATAACCAGTAAAATATGTAGCAAGAAACTTCTGGTCCTTCTGTGTGTCAACACTGCTCACTTCTTACACATGCATTTTGAAAATGATTGGTACTCAAGGTAAATACACTGTCAACCATCTGCTTATTACACAGATATTTATTGGGCACCAACCATGTGCAACACATAAAGATACACACAATTTGTCTTCAGCATTTATGCTTTAATCATATAAGATGAAACATGTTTAGTGATTACTTATTCTATCTATGTGTGTCCCTGCAGAATATCTACACCACAGTCTCAGGGTCAGACCTGAGAATCAAGGAAATGGGTTCTATTTTTGGCACAGGCCCTGACTTCGGGGTGCCCCTGGCTGGTTACTTAGTCTGTGCTTCAGTTTCTTTTTCTGTAAGTGTAACCACCGTGCTTCCTTTTTCTTATAATACACTAGAGGCCCGGTGCATGAATTTGTATATGAGTTGGGTCCCTTGGCGATCGGGGCCT
>NW_006297833.1:92088-93903 GCF_000327345.1 Myotis davidii
AGCCGGGTGGGGAGGGACCGCAAGATGTTGGCCAGCCATCTCCCCACTATCAGGGCCAATTGGGGGAGCCAGCTTGGGGGAGGGACCACGGGAGGTTGGCCCCAGCAGCAAGCTAAGGCATGACCGATTCCACGAGGAATCGGGCTCCCTCCTCCCTCCTGTCTGGGTCTGGGGTGCGGGTAAACCAGATTCAGGGCTGTCAGAGCCCCAGGGCAAGGTCTGGGTCAGTGTGCATCATAGCTACAGGCTGGTCATCTGGTCATTCCAGTCATTCAGTCGTAATGGTCTCTTAGGCTTTTATATATAGATAGTTAGCTATTAATGAGTGGAATGAGAAAATCACTTCAAATGACATTTTCTTTCAAAATAGCTTGGAATAATTTCCTGCTTGTTGCACGCTGACAGTTCCCTTCTACTTCTTGTAAATTATAAAGGACGGCAGAATGGTTGTAAGAGGAGCCTTACATGCAAGTCTGTATCTGAGGTGCAGAACTTGCTCTGTAGTTACAATGTCAGTAATTACCCATCAAGGAAAGGAATCCAGCAGCTCCTCAGCTGTTCGTGCAAACCCATGTTTTCTGCAGTGCAGCTGGCTCCCCGTACCACACACGGGAAGACATCATTCTTTCCCGTTTAGCCCCACACCGTGCTTGCTTTGTTTGGTCTTTGGCCAAGGAACCCCTTCAGAATGTGGAAGTATCATAGGATTCTCAATTCAAAGGATGTGGAGAGGGGGTAGAGTATTCTTTCTTGGATTTCTTAGTTAAAATGGTGGATTTTCTAAGAAAACCCTAACAGACACCATGTAATCTCAAGGAGCTGCTTCCAAAACTCTAACATAGGCCAGACCTGGACCTACGTTAACAGAATATTATATTCCCCGCCACACAATTTGGCTACCCCCTTTCTAAAACACTCTTCATCTGCCCCAGCAGTAGAGTCCTATACGGAGTCTAGAGAAAGCTGACCACTCCAGGACTAAGTGTGGTTTGCTGGGGTGTTGGGGGATGGATTGGAGGGGTGGCCTACAAAATAAGAGAAGGCAGAGTCATCTAGAAACTCTGAGATGGGCTCGCCGAATTGCATTTCTTTACTGTTTACGTCAGCAAATTGGCAAAGAAAGGAAGGCCTGAATCATTAGGGATGTGTTGAGGGTAGATCATTTGGGAGAAACACAGTTTTGTGCATCAATGGGGTGTGTAAAATTAACAGGCCGAAGATGGAGCAATTGTTAATGGTACTTAATTAGAAATGTACTCAAGGACCCAAATTTAATTGATTGCCAGCATGAATGGCTATTATTTTTATGCTGAAACAGTTTTATGTCCTGTATTAAACTTTCTATCTATAAAATAAAAGTTTCAGCCATTAAAACATGAAAAATGAACATTTCCTGGGGCTAACTGTAGGTCAGATATCTGAGAGCCTCTTCTTTGGGAAGTATGGTTACATACTCCATGTTTTCATCTTTATTTAAAAAAATAATTTTTTATTGATTTCAGAGAGGAAAGGAGAGGGAGAGAGAGATAGAACGTCAATGATGAGAGAAAATCATTGATCAGCTGCCTACTGCATGCCCCACACTGGGGGTCAAGCCCATAACCCTGGCATGTGCCCCGTCTGGGAATTGAACTATGACCTCCTGGTTCATAGGTTGATGTGCAACCATTGAGCCACAACGCTTGGGCTCAGGAGACTTTATATAATCTTCCTACAAAAGTGTTGGAAAAACAGACAAGTATTTAGTAGGTCAGCCCTTAAGTTTAAAATTTGACTGATCCTCTTTCTCCCTATATTCTGATTCCAAACCCATCC
>NW_006297833.1:94900-99307 GCF_000327345.1 Myotis davidii
AAGGGACAGGTTTGGGGGAGCACTGGCCTAAACTATGGGTGAGGGAGTCACCAGTGATCCACCTGTTGAGTTAGAGTTGAACTGAGAGTGGGAGAGAAAAGGAGAAAGAAGCTTTCAGTAACTGGTAGAATTTGACTCAAATTTTACAGTTTCTTTGGGAACCATTGATTACCTGCAGCTGGTTCAGGGCCCAAACCCACAGATGGGAGTAGACCCGTTAAGCAGGTATAAACCCATATGGGATGAGAAAATCTGAACAAGACCAACCTTAGGAGGGTAGCAGGTCAAACCATTAGTTTGACACTTCTATGGCACTTTGCCCTAACAGTACTGTCCCTCTCTGTGACCGTCTCACCATGCAGGGGTATTTGATCTTTTGCAATAAAGTCCCATTTCCTCATTTGTTGCTGGGGATTAATTTGGGATCAGCAAGCACTCAGCTCTCAGTGGATGTTCAGGCAAGAGACATGGGAGAGGAGATAAAGAAGGAGAAGTCAAAAGAAAATGAAAAAGAAAGCACAGGGTTTCCAATTGATGAGTGAAAAAATGAGGAGAGGGAGGCTGCAAAGTTCAACCTCAGCATGCCTTGATCTAGTCACTTTGAATGACTAATTCACTCAGAATTAGGGAGTTTTAGAGAGGTGTTTTTTTTTATTATAACTTGTCTTATAGGTGAGAAACTGAGGCTCAGAGATAAACAATTACCCAGCACCTTTCAGCTAGTTAACAGCAAGCCCGGGACTAGACTCAAGTCTCTGATTCCCTGTTATTATTCCTTTTTATTCTTATTTCTATGATAACACTGTACTGAGTCTTCATGGGAGGTGCTGATAATCTGGTTGATAAATTAGCCAACATGGTATCAGTGGATTGTAGATGGTGAGTGCTTCCATTTGCAGCGGTTCTCAACCTGTGGGTCGCAACCCCTTTGGGGGTCGAACATCCTGCGTATCAGATATTTACATTACAATTCATAACAGTAGCAAAATTACAATTATGAAGTAGCAACAAAAATAATTTTATGGTTGGGGGTCACCACAACATGAGGAACTGTATTAAAGGGTCGCGGCATTAGGAAGGTTGAGAACCACTGGTTTAGAAGAAACACCCTGAAGAAAGTAAGATCTGGGTCCTAAAGATGGTGGGTGAGTACTGGAACGTTAAATGAAAAGGGAGAGGAGCACAGAGTGGCATGGGGATAGGAATGAGTGAGGATTTGAAGAAGACATGCTTGAAGAGTAATGTGGCTGGTACATTAGATTTGGGTTGGGAAAAAAAATGGAAAGGTACATTTGGACCTGACATGGAATGTCTTGAATTGGGGCTAAATAGTTGAGCTCGTCAATCATTCTACTTCAGCTCGCCTTCCCTGGCTAATGCCCATGTACTCAGCCATCTATTTACCATAGTCCCACCCTGTCTTTCTTATAGGTTGATGGGCTTTTACAGACTCATTGGTGGTCTTATTCCTGTGGCACATCTTAAGCAGAATATGTGCATTGTATCCCTGAAACTCTTCTATGTCTAAAGATCAAAACCTTGGAATCCAAGAACTTGGATTTTCACTCAGTCTTTTTAAAAAGTTACATGTGTACATAATATCCCATTTCCTTAGGCCTCTAATGTTCCATCTGCCTTGTCCTCATCAATAAAAATTATGTAAGGTGATCATGTATTGCCACCTTATTGAGAAATCCTTTCTTGTATGCAAAAGTCTTCAGATAACTAAGGTAAGGGAATAAAAAAATGGGTATGTAGAGACTCCGTAGAGCCAAATGGGAGACTGGCTTGTAGAAGACTGCATGGCTTAGGATTTCTATTTTTATTTTCTTTATAGCTAAAAGTTAGTAAGCACTTACCTGCAGGATTTTAAGTGCTTAATATGTGCTTTATATGTATTGTCTCATTGAATTCATACAGAACTTCTGTGAGGCCAGTACTGTGATTATTACCATTTTCTAGATGAGGCACAGAGAGTTCAAGTTCCTTGTTAGAAAACCAGTCCTGTCAGAGACTGTGACTTAGTGGCTGTCTAGAACATCAGCAGCCAGGCACTTCATTTGACTTTACAAGTATTGCTTCTGTAACAACTACTTAGACATTACAATGAGTCATTTTTGGTCAAAATCTCATGATCCAGAAAGCAAATATGTTTTGAGAAGCCTATTTATGACATCAAGAGCCAATTTTAAAAGTGTTAGGATGCAGAAAGGCAATAGAATCTAGAGTTTAAGGACATGGGCTCCTGAGCCTGGAGCCTGAATCCTCTCTCTAGCACCTACTACCATCGACCCGCAAAATAAACCACCAGTCTGGATCTGAGTTTCCTGATCTGTATAATAGATAGAACACTGACCCTGTAAGATTGGTTGGGGGAATTAAATGAGATAACATATTATATGAAGTCTTTAACCCAGTGGTTGGTGCATTGAAAGTGCTAAGTTTGTTTGCTGAAAGTTGTTCAGTGTTTTTAGGTTGTTCTTGGGTTGTTGACTGCAGAGCAATTTCCCTCTGAGGTGGCACCTCACACTCTAATATCCTGAGAAAACTGATGAGAATGTCAGAATGAGCCGTGCTGTGAGGTTAATGTTTGCCCAGGAAACGCCTGCGTCTCTGAACTGGTTTTCTGACTATGTTGATTTACTCCAAAGAAATTCAGATGGGGCCAGAAATGGTAGAATTTTCAGATTATTTAGGAAATCAGAGAAGTTATGATATCCTGGCTCTACTCACATTTGTGAATTCTACATCAGCTCATTGACCCAAGTCTTGTCCAGCCTATAACAAATAAGGTCTCTTGACTTTCACTTTCCTGTGTTCAATTGTATTCTGATACTTTCCCATGTATTTGACTTGTCTCTTCAATAAATGTTTATGTTTCCTTATAACAGAAGGAACTAAATCGTTTGCTTCTTTTAAATTTTGAAAATTAATTTTAGAGAGAGAGAGAGAAACATCAATTTGTTGTTTCACTTACTTACGTCTTCATTGGTTGATTCTTATATGTGCCCTGACCAGGGCTTGAACCTGCAACCTTCGCATATTGGGATGATGCTCTAAGCAACTAAGTTACCCAGCCAGAGCTAAATCTTTTTTTAGAGGACGTTATTTTACTTCTTAAATGGAATGTATGTGAACAAATTATTTATTTGACTAACATGACGCTAGTCATTATGAGCCAACATTTTTGCCTACTCTTGAAGAAAGGAGAAGACCATTGCTGGTCAGTATTCTATTAGATCAGAAGATGCTTCTCCACGTCAGCATTGTTGCTTAAGTTGAAATTGTCCATGACTGTCCTGATCCATGTGGTTCAGGTGGTTGAGCGTCAAAAGGTCCTTTGCACCAAAAGGTCACAGGTTCGATTCCTGATCAGGGCACATACCCAGATTGCAAGTTTGGTCACAACCAATGGATGTTTCTCTCTCACATCGACGTTTATCTTTCTTTTCCTCTCCCTCTCTCTTCCTCTCTCTCTAAAATATCAATAAAAACATTTTTTTAAAAAAAGGAAGAAATTGTCTGTGACCATCAGTTTGTCAGATATTGATGCTCCTGTGAGGAGCTTATCCGGTCGCAGCCAGAGCCCCTGTCTTCATTAACACTCCTCACTGTGACTGGATAGGCACTGAGGTTGGTGACATAGTGCTTAGTTGAGGGGATCTGTGTAAGGTCATTTGAGGGTCAGTAGTGCCCCCTTTTCAGCACGTTTTAGGTAGGTGATGGATGGCAGAGTTGCCGCCTGTCATGAGGTTGAGTTCACATCAGTCAGGCCATTATCAGGATTCCTCTTCTCCAGCAATCACACGAGCCAGAGTCGTGCGCTCTGTTACTGCTCACCAGCAGTTGGCTAGACCCTAAGGTTATAAAGATGAGTAAGACAGAGCCTCTGCTCCGAAATAGCTCTTATCTAGTCAGATAATAAAATCATAGCTAACACTTATCATCTGTCTGCTGTGTGCCAGGCACTGTGCTCAGCATGTTACACAAGTCAACTCATTTAGTATCACCTTCATGTTTGCTGATGCAAAAGGATCTTAAATTATTTCCCTTCTGTTTCTTTTTAACTCCTATAGTAGGATTAGTAAGGCGTGGTAACATGTGGCAGCATCTTTTGAGTTTGTTGTGTTAAGAGCACATCCATTTCCAAAGAATTCAAGATGATTCACAAAAAGTACAATAAATAACTGAGCAAACCTGGATGAAAGGAAAAAATGGGGTTAAGACTAATATGGAGATACTAGTGGCCTGGTGCATGAAATTTGTGTGGGGAGTGGGGGAGGATTGTCCCTTAGCCCAGCGTGCACCCGCTCTAATCTGGGACCCCTCAGGGGATGTTTGACTGCTGATCCCTATGGGATGGGGCCTAAACTGGCAGTCAGACATACCTCTCACAATCCGGGACAC
>NW_006297833.1:99418-132040 GCF_000327345.1 Myotis davidii
CCGGCAGGCAGAGTGGTTAGGGGCGACCAGGCAGGCAGGCAGGTAAGCGGTTAGGAGCCAGTGGTCCCGGATTGCGAGAGGTATGTCTGACTTGCCCCCAACTGTCCCCCCGCCGCTGGCCTGATCACCCCAAACTGCCCTCCCCTCCTGGCCTGATCACCCCTAACCACCTCTGCCTCAGCCCTGCCACCATGGCTTTGTCCAGAAGGATGTCCAGAAGGTCTCCCGGTCTAATTAATATATTCCCCTTTTATTAGTATAGACGGCCCACAAGCTTTACTTTCTAGTTGTCCAGAGAGAAAGAGAAATAAAATAGACATTTGCAAGCGTAAGAGACCCATGAGTTGAAAACAAACCAAGAGAAGTATAGCCTTTCAGGGAGCTGAGAGCTGAGGGAAATGACTTCTCTCCTGATGTGTGGGGCGTGTCCCACAAGCTCCTCAGCCACAGCTCTGTGAGAGGGGGTGTCTCAGGTATAACGCCCTTCAGTGGTGACCAGTGCATAACACCAAAACAGAACTTATTTAAAGTGACACGATCCAACTAAAGTGACATGATGCAGAACTATTCAAGGATTGAAACTTCTGAGCAGTTTTCTATGACTCTGATTCTCACAAGTGGGCTTTTGCTATCCAGGATTATGTAACTAGAAAGTCATGATTCGAAATTGGGTCTGACTAGCCCTAGGATCTATGGTCCTTAGGGTAAATTGTGACTTCCCACCCCTCGCCCTGAAGGCTTTCTGGATGTTTCAGTATTGACCACTAGGTAAGTACTCTGTTCTCTTCCTTTTCATGGTAACAAAATGTAACAATATTGAAATATTCTTCATGGAATGGAGTTAATACTTCAAGTAAAACTCCTTACATGTAAGAGATAAAAGATATTTGTAGCCACACCTAACATTTCCCTAAAGATACCCGTTCATCAATCCACTCTTCCTCAGCTGACCAGTCTCCTATAATAAAACTAGTAGAAGAAAAATGAATGAACAAACAGGTGTTCTCTGTGAAGCCCATATCTGGTTTTAACCAAGTAAGTAACCACCCCTTTCGACTCCCGGTCACCCCTCTTGGACTGAAAGGCTGCCTTGTCCTGGCTCAGATTCTGTAAAAGAGAGAGTCAGAGTCAGGGGTGGGGGGATCGCTGGGGCTCCTGGTGGCAGCAAACAGGCGAGGAGAGGAAGGAAAGCAGAGACTGGGAAGACAGGCCTTGTTCTGAGTGTGAATGGACCACAGGGCCCTCGAGAGCAGGAAATGTTGCAGGCCAAGACGCTCACGGAAAAGCTCTTATCTAAACAGAGGTGGGCAGGACGCTGGATCACCTCCACCATTGTCCGAGGAGCTGACCCGAAGCCTCCAATCCCTGAAAAGTCTTCTCCACTCCCCCCGCTCCATTCAGACCAGAAGTAATTTTCAGTGTGGGTTCCAAGGCGTCACCAGGTCTCTTGCTGCACAAGAACCCTCTCGGCCTGACCCTGTGACCACCCGAAGGCCTAGGCCCTTTTCCTGGAGCAAAGAAGCAGGAACCATTCTGTCTAAACACTCCTTCCAGCGCTCCGCCTTTTGCTGCCAGCATCCCTTCCCCTATATTGTTTTATTTGTTTTAAGAGAATGTGAGAAGAGGGGAAAAGATGGTGTTTGCAGATTCTCTTAATCTGATGGCTCAGACACGCTGTGGTGATGTTTTGACACCGCGCACAGGAGCAGAGGGAAGTTTACATCAGGCCCGGCTGCAGGGCGCTGCCCCAACCAGCCCAGCGGCCCCGGCCGCGCCCGCTGGCCGGCTTCCAGGTGGGCTTTTCTTTCCTTTCTATTTTTCCAAAGTCATTTTTATTTTACAGCCTCGATGTGTTCTTTACTGCTGCTCTACCCCTTTGTTTCCTAACTTGAAATGATTTAATATTCTTTACAAATAGATTTTAATCACAGTGAGCACGTCAGTTTAATCTCATTAAACAGAATTCACACAAGAAATCCTCAGATTTCATCATCCAAAAAAGAAAGAGGGAAATTATTGTCTTGGGACTCAATAGAGCTTTCTAGAGCCCCCCTCCCTCCTGTCCCCCAATAAAGGTTCTGTATTTACAAATTATATATATAGTCACTCCTAGGCAATGGTTCAGGCTCAAATAAGCAGAATATTGGGGTGCTCAGCTCACCACTGCACACTGCCACCCCCAGCCAGAGACCTCTTTAAAGTGAGCTGCCTGCTATAAATGATTGGAGTTCATAATAAACAGGCCAGCTTTACCTCATAGCAATCAGGCATCATGCAGACAAAGTAAGTCAACAGGCAAAGAGATTGTGATAAAAGGTAGATTTTATATTTTGTTGCAAAATTTTTTAAAATGTTAAAATTTATCAGCTAGTAGAAGACCAAGAGTTCCTATAATTTTGGCATCAAAACATTTTTATGACCAAAACTAACCAAAATTTACGTCAAAATGTAATTATAAAGCATTCCTCTCCTCTCCCCTCCCCTCTCCACCAGAGGGCTGGGTGCCTCTTCTCCCTTTGGAAGCTAACACTTCATTTCTCTTGGCGCCTGACCCTGGACCAGAGCTCTCCTCTCAGGTAACTGAGCCAGATGCACCCGGCGAAGGGTGGTGCGGTGACTGGGTGGAGAGTGTCAGGAACTCTGGCTAATCCCAGGGCTGCTCCTTTCTCTGTGAGTCTGAGCAAGGCATTTGATTTTCAGTTTCATTTTCCTCGTTGCTGAAAGGGTTTGTGAACTGGGGATCATAATACCCGCTTCACTGGGTGGCTGTGAGACTTTGTGGACCTTCAGTATGTAGCTAGAGCTCCTAGCCCAAGCCTGGCACTAGTTTTACCTGAGCCAACTAAGAGTCAGAGCTTAGGGCAACAGAGATTTTGAAAGAAAGTTCAGCTTAATATCATGTATCATAGGGAGAAAGGAGATCCTTAAAAAACACAACACACACACATACACACACACACACACACATACACACACACACGCCTCTTTATCTCAAGATCCAGGCTGTAGAGTAGACTCTTTAGAACTGGGGTGGTTATGGAGCTTGCTAGAAATCATTTATGAAATGAGAATTTTCTAACTCTAATTATGGAGTCTTGGTTTCTATAACAGGCTCTAAACAGATGGGCGATCTCTAGAAAGGCCAAATGAAGGGTTAAACCCTCTCACCTTGTTCTTCAGAGTCTACGTTTTCTCACAAGAGAGAGTCACTTCAAAGCAGATACAGATACTAACCATCAGTGGCTGAGCTCGCCCAGCTGGACTCTCCTGATTGCATCAGGTGCCACAACCCAGCCTTGAAACCAGTGGTTCTCAACCTTCTGGCCCTTTAAATACAGTTCCTCATGTTGTGACCCAACCATAAAATTATTTTCGTTGCTACTTCATAACTGTAATGTTGCTACTGTTATGAATCGTAATGTAAATATCTGATATGCAGGATGGTCTTAGGCGACCCCTGTGAAAGGGTCGTTCGACCGCCAAAGGGGTTGCGACCCACAGGTTGAGAACCGCTGCTCTAAAGGAAGAAAAGTGCCCCTGTGAGGTAGGTAGGGGAGGAGAAAGAAGGGCAGGGAATGAAGAAAGTCTGAAAGTCAGAATTGTCAAAGCCAGCACCTAAGGAGCAGCACAGGGAACACAGAGGCCCCTCGGGTGTATTTCCTGTGCTGGGCTTGTGGCGGGGACTGGGAACTGAGCTCAGAAGCTGCGAGATGACAAAAGGAGCTCTAGTGTGCATTCACCGCAGACCAGGCACACACTGCACATGCAGCACATTTTGGTTGCTTCTGGTGAGAGTTGTATGCCAGATATTGGAAAGAATTCACCATACTATGCAAAAAGAGCTAAAAAAGACCGAAATTGCCACTGCACTAATGATATTTGTGTAGTGAATATTTGACAAGCCTTGTCTTGCTAAATACAAAGAAACAGTGAAGTAAAGCAATTTCTTACCATATGATGATTGTGCGTGGATATTGTTACCTACCGGGTTAAGTGCACGGATTCTGGAGTGAGCCAGAACTGATGATAAATTCTGCTTCTGCCACTTCTTAGCTGTTTAGCCTTGGGTAATTCCTTAACCTCTCTAATCCTCAATTTCCTTATCCATTAAATGGGAGGTGAGAGTACCTACTTTTTTAGGATATTGTACAGATTAGTGAGATAGTGTTTAAGAAACGCCTAGCGAGTAGAAAATATAACCCTTACTGTAGTAGAGAATAACAGCATGGTGTATGTTATAATTAGTAGAACTATGGCTGGCTAACGTGCCATATTAACGAGCAGTCGATATTGTCAAGTGTGTCGGTTTGACCCCAGTGTTGGCTTTGCCTTTTTCGGTGGCCCAGACTGCCTTTATCTGTCTTTGGTCACAGAGGAGCCAAGTATTTATGAGTGTGAGGGGAACAAGGCAAATTCCTCGCCACTACAGGAAGATCAGCCCAAAGCATGTGGGTCAGTAATGTCATCTACATCTCTGGAGGGTGGTGTTTCCCTAATAAGTGTCAAGAGAAGAAGCCCGGTAACTGAGAGCAGCCGGGAGCGCCCACAGATGCTCCTGCATGGAGTTACACACGCTGACATGTCACACGTAGGGCCCCACTCCATGTGCTGGGCACATAATTGGCTGCTTTCTTTTCATTTATTTATGTCAATCTATAGTCTGAAACTAATTTGTTTCAACTCTAGGGCAATGGATGAGTTGACATGGAGTACACTCTTACCCCGGAAACTTTTTTCTCTCTCGATGGCTATAAATAACCTCCATGATGTTGTACTTGGCATGCTGCATGCAAATGGAGGTCGGATCCTAAAGCTCATTAGGAAAGGGACGGAGGCTCGGAGCAGAGAGAGGACAGCGTGGAGCTGAAGCTGATAACAGTGGCCTTGTCCAGAATTGTGCCTGGGAGCTTTCTTATCTCTCTTTGGCAGGAGGTGCTGTGGGCTTCCTGTGCGAAATCAGGAGTGAACGCTGCTTTCCTCTTGTTGTTCGGCTTCCTCCCCCCTCAAGACAGTTCCCAGCACAGTGGTTATCTTTGCATCTTCAAACATGGCACAATCTACTTCCTTAAGAGCTTGATGTATTCTTAAGACTGAGGCAAACTCCCCTCCCCCTAAATCTCTTTTCAAGTGCTATTATATAGTCAGGCTCCTAAGTGACATTCTATTTTTATGGTTGCAATTACAAAGAGGGAAAAATAACAGTCCTCAAATTAGAAAACAGCCCCAGAATCTGTCCTTTTTGTTGGAGGACCTTGCTGGGGCTTGTGCCCTCAGCTGCTGCCCTTCGACTTAGTGGTGGGGGTGGGGGTCAGAGGTTGGGAGGCCCTAGTGAACTCCGACAGCAGACTGCATTTCCCTCGGGAAATGCCTAGACTTGCTTTACTCTCACATATTTCTTTGCATTTCCTGAAGACCAAGAGTATGAAACTAAGATCTTTGTCTAAGGCCTCTCTGATCTGTTCCCCTTCTTTAAGGGAAAAAGAATGAAATTAAAGACTTCTCTTCCAGACACAATTTCTGTTGTTTGATGTCACAATACCCAGTACACACACATGATCAATATAGGTGTACACATGTCATAAGCTCCATATGCCTGTAATGTACATGTATGCGTTATATATACTCGTACGTGTGTTGAGCATGTGTGAAAGATGTGAGGTCAAATACTAGTTCAAGGTATGGAGGTTCTAGTCTAGAAAATGGCGCCCTGGCCAGGGCTGCTCAGTGGAGCATCAGCCCTCTCACTGAAGGGCTTCGGGTTCGATTCCCAGCCCCAGTCAGGGTGGGTACCAAAGGCAACTGATGTGTCGCTCTCACATCATTGTTTCTCTCCCCCCCCCCCTCTTTCCCCCTTTCTCCTTCTCTCCCACTCTCTCTAAAAAGCAATGGAGAAAAAAAATCCTCGAGTGAGGATTAACAAAAAACAAACAAAAAAACAAAAAGAAAATGCAGAATACTAATAATGAAAACTAGGGCAAAATAACGTCATGATTTTAAAACTTCATCAATAAAATGTCTCAAGTAAAGGAGAAAGTGTCTAATTTCTCTTTGGTTCCATTTTCTCTACTAATAGAGAACACTAATCAATAGAGTTGATTAGTAAAGAAAACTGCTTTCACTTATTTTACCTGATGATTATAAGATTAGCTAGGAGAAATCTCAGAAATTCCTTAAGAATGGTTATTCCTTGCCCTAGCCGGTTTGGCTCAGTGGATAGAGCGTTGACCTGCAGACTGAAGATGTTCCAGGTTCAATTCCAGTCAAAGGCATTGTATCTCAGTTGCAGGCTCGATTCTCGGCCTTGGTCAGGACACATGTGGGAGGCAACCAATTGATGTGTCTCTTTCACATTGATATTTCTCTCTATTTCTCCCCCTCCCTTTCACTCTCTCTAAAAAATCAGTGGAAAAACCTCCTTGGGTGAGGATTAACAACAACAACAAAAATGGTCACTTCTTATTAATTCTTTTTAAATTTAATCTTATAATCTAACTGTAAAAATAGACATTTTAAAAACATTTGGAGGAAATCTGATTTATGGACTGGGTACAAACAACACCAAGGAATTGTTGCTAATTCTATTGGGTGTAATAATGACACTGTTGTTATATTAGAAAATGAGCATATTTTTGGAGGTATGCACTGAAATATGTAGGGCAAAAATGACACAATGTCTGGGATTTGCTTTAAAATACTTATAGAAAATAAAAAGAAATAAGGGATAGATTAAATAAATGTGGCAAAATTGTAATTGTCAAATAGAGGCGGTGAGTATATGAGGTTTTATTACATTATGTCTTTTTATCACTGTGTTTGAAAATAATAAACTAAAACAAATGAATACTCTTACTAGAAACAACATGTCAGTATCTCATACCTGTTTATAAGTTTCTACATGTTTATATGGTGCCAATTACCTGCTAGGCCCTCGCTTAATTATGAGAACAGACGACTAAATACCTGTGGCCCCTGCTTCCCTGCAGCTGCTGGCCCAGTGGGGCCTGGAAGCACTCAATGGCAACTTAGGAAGTGTGGGTGCTCTGGGGGGTGGGGGTCGGGGTCTCACAGGGCAGCGTGCCCAGGAGGGGAAACCATCTGGAAGACTAGATAGTTTCACATTCTGGAGTCCTCGGCTCCAGGGCCAGAGAGGAACAATCACAGAGCTTTCTCCTGGCCATTGCAATCCCTTCTGTCTTCCCTTTTTCTCACTTATTTTATCCTCTCACCTTCATCTCACGTAAGTCATGGCTGCCCTTGGCTCCTTAAGATCATCCCCGCTATTCTTTCTGGAAATTGGACTCTAAAAGATCCTCCTGGTTTCAAAATCTCCAAAACCTACCCAAAACATGTACAAAATAAAGCCCAGAAAACTTTCTGTTCACCACAAATTCTAGTCCAAAAGGTAACAATACAAAATGCTTCAATGAGCCTGGCCTGTGTGGCTCAGTGGTTGAGCACCAACCTATGAACTAGAAGGTCACAGTTCAATTCCCAGTCAGGGCACATGCCCGGGTTGCAGGCTTGATCCCCAGTGTAGGGCGTACAGGAGGCAGCCAATCAATGATTCTCTCTCATCATTGATGTCTCTTTCTCTCTCTCTCTCTCTCTCTCTCTCTCTCCCCCTTCCTCTCTGAAAACAATATATATATATACACACACACACACACATATACATACATATACATATGTATATATATATACACACATATATATGTATATATGTATACGTGTGTGTGTGTGTGTGTGTGTGTGTGTATGGATGTGCATTATAGCTGACCATCAGGGAGCAGCCCTTGTATTGAGCATCTGCCCCCTGGTGGTCAGTGTGCATTATAGCAACTGGTCAACCAGTCATTCGGTCATTTGGTCATTTGGTTGCTTAGGTTTTTATATATATAGATATTTCTAATTTTAAAAATGCTTCAGTGAAATGGTCCCCATGCAAGTAAACAGAAAAATCTACACCAAAGTTAATCGGAAACAGAGGGCATGGCTGGCCAAGGATGGCTGCAGGGACTCAAGTCAGGCTCCTGCAGGCAAATCTCTCCAAACCTTGGGAGCCTAACAGATGCAGTTTTGAGGCACCTAAAATATCTCTCTATTTGCACTGTCTCAAATGAATTCATTTTTAAATCTCAAGGAATGTTTTAAGGTGGACTTGCTATAGGCTCAGTGAGTGGTGAGAGCAATGAGGGGTCACAATGGTCAGAATAAGCTCTTAGACAAGACCACGTTATGGGTGGCGGGGTGTCTAGTCAGTGGTAGCTGCGTGAGTGAAGATGAAGGGATCTGAGTGCACATGGCATACTCCTGTGATACAGGGAGGATAACTCCGTACTTTCCTCTGTGTCTTTAATTTAAAAAACCTTGGCAAGTAAATTAAGCCATTTGATGCTTATATCCTGTGAGATTAACAAGGCAGGTATATTTAATTTTTAGTTTGCAGAATAGAAAACTTGTCATACAGTTAGGAAAAGTCATGGCAGGACTGGGACCTAAGTCTCCTCTGACTAACCAAACCAAAACCCAATTTGACTAGAACAAAGGGCTTCTTATAGGGTTACGTTTGGAAAAGCAGGTGAGAGATGGACTGTGGATGGCCTTGACCATCAGACAAAAAAGCCTGAAATTTCTACAGTCCAGTTGTTAAAGCTTTTGGAACAAAAAGGATTTCACTGAAAACCAGAGCAGCAGGGGTTGGTCTGACGCAGTGGTGGGTGTTGGAAGAGTGGAAAAAGCCAGCCGGCAGCAAGGCCAGTTAAGATACTAGTTTACTGCCAGTCAGCGTGGACTTAAATGTCTTTTTTGTTGTTTGGGGTTTTTATTCATGGAGGATGTAGGACACATAAAACATAATAAATGAGCAGTAACTATTTACCAAATGATCTGCATAGCAAACCATATGAAAACAGAAGCTTACTGATAATAACGTGTCTGAGAAAACATGCCAACTTCCAGATATAGGTCAAAATCTTGCTTTAATGCGGGGATAATACTTTAATCAAAAAAGAAAAAAAAATGGTACTCGAGTAGTTAGTTCAAAATAATAAAAGAGATTTCATGGACTTTTAGAATTAAAAAAGATCTTAAAGGTAAACAACTTCAAACCCTTATTTTATAATTAAACACTTGAAGCCTGAGAAGTTGAAGAACTTACCATGAGACTGCCAAACTTGAAAAGAAATAGACTGAAATTAATAACTGCTCCATCATGTGTGTTTGCATATGCATTTAATTAGCCTGGAAAAAGTTACCTGCAATGGAATGTTCTGATTAGCAGCCAGCCTTTTATAGATGTGATTTCTTTGAGGTTTCCATTCATTAACGTAACTACATTTTTTTCTGTGTTTGCACATTTACTCCACTAGGAGCTAATTAAAATCTAGATATTAAATTTTCTAATTTATGCATTTTATTTTAAATATTTAACATTTAGAATAGAAAGGACGTTTGGAGATACATTGATATGGGTTTTTCAGATCGGGCAAAATATATTTGCTATTTTTAAGTTGTGAGAATGGATAATGGGGAAAATCTAAAGAAAAGAGAAAGAAAGTGTGCTTTTGTTGCCCGAGCACTTGTCCAATGATTTTCATTTCACCTGGGTCTGGACCATGCTGCAAAGCAACATAGTAATGACTTACTTTTTTTAAAAATAGGTATGACTTTTGCTCCAATAATGAAGAGTCCTTTATCCTGGATCCTGACAGCAACATAGGAAACAGAATTGAGAGCATCACTCAGCGCACGGCAATAATAGAAGGAAAAAATAAGGTATTCTTTGTAACAATGAACACTGGGACACTTATTCCAAACACACACACTGAGCTCCCAGCTCTGGGTTTATCAGAACCAGAAATCACTCAGCTGCCCAAACAGAAGTCCAGAGAGAAGAAGGTATTGGACACCTCTTTGTGGAGAGGTGCACTGAGATCACCTGGCGGTGTTCTCCAGCCAACCACCAGGCCCAAGGAATGAGTACGCTGTCCCAACAGAAGAGGGGGAGCTGCCTCTTGAACATCAGGCTTGTCCACATCAGTGGTTCTCAACCCTGGCTGCATATTCGAATACTCTCCCAATTATCATTACTTTTGAATCTCTGGGGTGGAGCCCAGGGTTCATGAAAGCTCACAGCAGATTCTGGCATGTAACCAGGACTGAGAATCACTTCCACAAATAAAGTAGGGTAGCAATAAGCAAAAGCTGATATGGAGTGTTCCTATTTCACAGAATACCTTGTTTTCCCCTCTGTCTTTGCAAAGGCAAAGCCTGACTAACACTGGGGTATACAAACACACAGAATCTCAAGATTCTCTGACTTAAGAGATGCAAATCAAAACCAGAATGAGGTACTACTCACACCTGTTAGAAAGGCTTTCATCAAAAAGACAAGAGATAGCAATGTTGTGAGGGTGTGGAGGAAAGGGAACCCTCATGCACTGTTGGTGGGAATGTAAGTTGGTGTAGCGGCTATGGAAAAGAGCACGGAGGGTCCTCAAACAATTAAAAATAGAACTACCATGTGATCCAGCAATCCCACTTTTGGGTGTATATCTGAAGAAAATGAAAATACTAACTCAATAAGATATACACACCTCTATGTTCATTACAGCATTACACACAATCGCCAAGATTGTGTTCAACCTAAGTGTTCGTTAATGGATGAGTGAATAAAGAAAATACGGTGTGTATACACAACAGTATATTTTTTAGCCATAATAACAAATGAAATCTTGCCATTATGCTGAAATAAATCAGAGAAAGTCAAATATCTCACGTTATGTGGAATCTAAAGCAAACAAACAAACTCACAGATACAGAGAACAGATTGGTCATTGCCAGAGGCAGAGGATGGGGATGGGGATGGGTAAAGAAGGTCAAAAGGTACAAACTTCCAGTTAAAAATAAATAAGTCACGGGGACGTAATGTGCAGCATGGTGACTGTAGTGGTAATACTGTATTGCACGTGTGAACGTTGCTCAGAGAGAAGATTTTAAAAGTCTCATCGCAAGAAAAAAACATAACTATATATGGTGACAGGTGTTAACTAGAGGAGATTTTTTGTGTTTTCTAAAATATATTTTATTGATTTTTTACAGAGAGGAAGGGAGAGGGATAGAGAGTTAGAAACATTGATGAGAGAGAAACATCGATCAGCTGCCTCCTGCACACTCCCCACTGGGGCTGTACCCACAACCAAGGTACATGCCCTTGACCGGAAGCAAACCTGGGACCCTTGAGTCTGCAGGCCAATGCTCTCTCCACTGAGCCAAACTGGTTAGGGCGTTAACTAGAGTTTTTATGGTGACCATTTGTAATATATACAAATACTGAATCATTATGTTGTACATCGAAACTTATATAATGTTGGATGTCAATTATATCTTATTTTAAAGAAGAGAGACTTCAACCTTTCCTCCCACAAAAACACATCTGATCTCATCAGGGTCTAGCAGGCGTCTTTTCTGCCACTCCTGTACTATTCATTCTCTACTCCCCTAACCTCCACTGAGCCTTACCAGAGCTGACACCTTGTAAACCATGCAAATATCAGTGGATTTCAGATCTGGTGGCTTTTTTTTTTTCTCGATTGAATTAGTGAAAAATACACATAAAAAAACTGTGATTACAGGCATGGGGTAGTGATAATTTTAAAAGTAAAAAATAAAATTATCAAAGAACCCCTTGCTGAAATGTCTATTTCTACTTGCATGTCTTGATTTGGAGTAGTCTGTTACTATGAATGCCATCTGCTGGAGTGGGATTATGCCTATTTATCTATTTATCCGGCTGTATTCTTTGCACTTGAAGGTGATAAAGTAGATGGCATCATTTTCTATGTAGGATTTGACAATAACAACAAGTAACATCTGAACTCATTGTGTGAAAACTTTTGACATATGCTAATGTCAGTGTCACTCTTAGGCTGACCAAAGCGGTTACCTCCATTTTAAAGATAAGAAAAACTGGGGCGATAAGATGATTAATTCAAAGTCACATGGCTTAAAGTGGCAAATGCAAAGCTCAAACCAAAGTCTTCCTGTTTCCAAACCCAGGCCTCTGCCAATTTAAGCCCATACAGAAATCAGTTCAAATCGTGACGGCTGGCATGATACGGTCAGCAATCATTTGTCAAGGCTTTAGGAAACATTTTTATAAGTAGCAGCAGTTGTAGGTGGTTTAAAATTTTTTTCTCTAATACAAATGAACAGTAGTTTAAAATATTCCTGATGTGTAACTATTGATAAGAGAGCCGTTTACTGAAATGCTTAGGAAAAGGGAAATTCTATAAACTTGAAAGTTAAATTTGTGACTACATTAAAAAAAAAAAAGAAAGAAAGAAATTGCCTCAGGATAGAAACCAAGTTAGTTGTCACAAAGTAGTAGAAGTTTTCCAGATGCCATTGATTGTGTTAATTCAATTTGCCTTTTCCTGACCATAACTGCTGGATATCAAAACAGATCTTAGAAACTTAATTTATGTGGTAACTTCTAGTCTTATTTTGGTATCCTATCCTCAAAAATTCTCAATAGGAAAGAAAATGGAAAATGAGAAAGCTAGGGGAGGTCTCCAAGTAGCCTGAACCATGAAGTAGCGACCTGACTCCATAGAGAATACCTGTGAGAAACGGTGGGAGTCAAGTAACAAAACCAGGGTTAGGAAAAGGAACTTCCCTGGTTTACATGTAATTTTGTAGTGATGCAAAGGTTTTAAATATAGATTTCCAGACCCAGTTAGCACTTGTGCCATCCCATATGCAGTCAGGAGCCCTGGGACCCAGCTCCGGCCACTTCCTATCCTGTATAACGACATGCACGCCAGTTCACCTCTCTGAACCTGTGTTCTCTCCTCCAAAAAATGGAGCTAGAAGTATTTGCCTTACCTAATTTGCCTGTTGTTATGAAGGTGATTATTATATAGACCCTAATGCAATTCCAAAATTGACTGTGATCATACATAATAAAGACTATTTGTTCAACAATTATTTGCAATGAAAAAAACAATACTTTCTAAACAAAGTTTGAGATATATAGGTATATTTATATACATGATATCCTATTAGTAGCTGTAACTGCAGCACAGTCTTTAAGTAAATTATTAATTGAATGTTTTAAATTTAAAAGAATTTACTACTTTTACTTTTAGCATGTATTAATATACCTTTTGTATATGAAAAATTATCTTTCATATAATGATGACAAAGGGAAGTTTTGCTCTTTCAGAATGATTTGCACTGGTCTTCTCTTTACAAATAAAACTTTAATTTTCTGTATATTTTACAAAAGTAAAGTCCCACCTTAGACTATGTGAACTCTTCCCTGTGGTCATAGTGCGGCATGCCCAGCAGCACACCCACAGGTCCGTGGATGGAGGCCCCGCTGGAGCACCTGTTCGATTTCAGGACTTGAATTTTTTTTCTTTGTTTTGTTTTGCTTTTTCCATGTAATTCAAGTAAGGGTTCAGGGGACAATAAAATTCAGTTCCTTACTGGCAAGTTTTGGCCTAGATTTGTGAGAAGTGAGTCATCAATGGAGTTACTAATAGCAAACGTGGCATTTCATATTGTTTAAATGGGGCAGCCAGGCTATTGATTGGGTCTGTAGATATGGAGTAGGAAGTAGAAGGAACCCTGTGTTAGAAAAAACACACACTCAGGAAATACTTACCACAGCATTAGTTCTGGGAGGCTGGAGAACTGTGACAACCTTACAACATTTTAGCAACATTTCCACTGAAATTGTTTTGAGGTGAGAATGAGAAATGCGTCCATGGTATGAGACAAACCCATGACAGAGCCCGAGAGCCTAAAGCAGGATGACAGCTTGTGTTGCGTTTCCCACACACTCCCCCGTTTTTCCTAATTCTCACGTTCCGTTCTCCCATCACTTGGCTCAGATGTGCCGCCCTAGGTTAAATTTAGATTCTTCCATGACCTCTCTCCATGTCTACTTTTATTCTCTCTGAGACACTTAAAAGGAAACTATATTAGAAACATTCCGAGATTAAAATCACTGTTCCATATATAGATTTTTTGTAAATGAACGCTGGAGATTAGGCTGAATTACACATCATCCCATCCATCCCATTCCGTGAGGCTCAAACCGCATTGTAGTGGTGACTAATACTTAGCGAAAGGGAAGGAAGGAATATGAATAACTTCCAAACTTACAGTACCTGACGACAGTTTTCATCAGCATTCCTGAGTCATACAAAGGAACCAGAGAATGGCCTTTAAGAGTCTGTTTCTAGTGTCTAAATTCTCGAGGTCGTGGCAGGGCAAGTAGAGGCACCCCCAAAGTCTGGGTTCAGAACTAAAAAAAAAAAAATATTGTGGCAAATGAAAACTAATTACAGAAATAATACAAGCATAAATCTTGGAGAATTTCTTTTGGTGTACCTTATAAAATAAATGATTATAATTTCAAACACATTTCACAACTCAAATTCTTGGCACTTTGTCTTTTAAAGTATTAAGTTGATATTTGGTGTACCAACTGTTAAGCTATTTTTATCTTTTCCCCTTGGAACAGTTGTATGAGCACCAGGGGATGTATCTGTCCCTTTAACTCAGAAGAGTCCTGCCTTGAGATGTACCTTCCTCTGTCCAGACAGTGTATACTCACCTACAGCTCACACTCGAGCTCTTTTTCCTGACCCTTATACAGTTTATACTTTAGCTAAAGATAGATTTTGTTTTTTATGCAAAATATGTTTTAATTTATATTCTCTGGAAAAAAAAGAGAACTATCTAGAAATCAGATAGTTTTTAATAATGTTTATCATAGGATACAAGTTTCATCTTATTTTTAATTTTTTTCACTCCTCAATCATATTTTCAAACTCTATAACACTGTATTGAAAAATAGCTTGCAGCTTATGTAAAACACTAAGAAAGAAACCGGTCTTTCTTGTAATAGTAGCATTTCGCTTATATGGTTTATCTCTGCTGACCAAAGGATGTATTCTTGAGGAAAAACCCAATTCAAAAAATAGAACTCTAGCAATAAATCTGTGCTATTACATTTAAAGACTTTTAGGTGAGAAGCAGTTTAGTATAAAGATTGAGCATAGGCACTGGCGTCAGACAAACCTGGACATAGCTCTGCCCGGGTCTGTCTGTGCCGCTGTGTATGTCTGAGTGAGTCATGGAGTCTGTAACCTCAGCTGCTGCTTCTGCAGATGAGGGCACCTCACAAGCTTCCCTCCTTTCCTCCCATGACTTTAAATGTGGGCGCCAGAATCCAAAGGAAATGTCTACCCAGAATTGTTTTATTTCCCACCTCTTATGAATCTTAAAGAGTAATTATCAAAATAGGGAGACACCTGAGCTCCCTTTCATATTCTTCACTGTTTATCTGTCTTCGTGTGAGTGCTCCTCTGCAGGAGAGAGTAATATGTATTTGATCTCCAAGTAGGGACATTCTTCTCTATCAACTTAAGCTTAAAAATATCCTTCAAGATAAAGAATAGGGATTGTGTCATATTCACCTCTGTCTCCCTTAAAACACCTGGGCAATGCCCAGTAAATGTCTGCTTAATTGAATGCAAAATGCCACATATTGTAGATACTTTCATTTCCAGTCATTTCAGTACACGGAGGATATATGGTGTGTGCAATTGAACAGATGTAACAAACAGAAGATGAATCATTTATGCAATCCTCACTATACCATAGTGAAATTACAGAGAATTTGGAGCAATGAACTTGGCTAAAACATGAGGAATATAGTCTTAGTCTTCCTGATTTGTAGAATAAAGACAGAAATACCTTATTGAATAGGATATGAGAACCTGTAAAGTGCCTAGCACATTACTTAGAAACTCAGAAAAATGTTAAGATGTTTTGTATTCACCACTTTAGGAAGGCCACGGTCACATTTCAGCCTACACATTACTTTTGCCTGTAGGTCACTCAACCCCTATCCTTCAGCTAGGACACTCCGTTAGTCTGGAAGCTTCAGCACAGCCTCTATCATTTCAAACCCAGCCATCTGTGTCTTAGGAGATAGGCTGCAATAATTTATAAGTAATTAGATCAACATTTTCAAAATAATTTTTAAATATGAAAAACTTGCTTTTTTGTTTTTCCTACGTGGTATCTATCACTTTTCTGCAAGGTTGGGTTGGATTTTAAAACTAAATGATTTTTTTTTCATGTAACTAATTTTTATCTTTAAAAGAAGATAGCAGTGCAAGCCTTTAAGCTGTATAAATGTGTGTTTCAGTACTTTTGAAATATCACAGTTTGTAACGTGCTTTCAAATTCATACACATTTGACTCCTATTGCCTTTTTAGGGACTAATTTGTCAAATAGCAGCACTAAGTCTAGTGAAACTATAGTGTGTTAATTTGTAACCCGTATCTTCATTTCCTAGATAAGGAACTGACAGACTGAGAAGTTAAGTAATTTACAAACACACACAATAATCTTAGCGGGCTTTCCTGCCTCCCCCCGGCCCCATCGGGACCGCAGGGCCACGTTCTGTGAGCACATGAAAGCAGTGGTTCAGCCAGCCGTTCTCCTCTGTCCTTGCTAAGGCTCCTGTTCCCAGCAGCAGCCGCTAGCTCAGGTCAGCCCAACAAGGAAGGCCTCCGCCTCACCTGGCGCTCGCATTCATGCGGCTGACCACCTCAGAGAGTAGGACGTGCAGTCCCGCATCTCAGCCTCAGGTCTGTAATTGTTGCGCCAGCAGCATGAGATAAATAAGCCTGAAACCCTCGTCCGAGTCGGATGTCACAGCCCCCGGTCTCCTGAGGACCTGCTTTCCTGTTATTTTTTCCATTCTTGCTGGGGCTCGGAAAGGGGAGAGCCTTCTGGTAACCACTTCTTGTGCAAGGACTACCTTTGTTGAATGAATGAAATCGCTGAATCGTTTCAACCCTCAGAAGTAGCTGATGGATGTTCAAATGGTCCTTTGTCCTATCACTAGCTGAAATTTCCTTTTCTTTTGTAGACCGCTAGCTCCTTGGTGGTGGCTGACTCTAGAATTTCTGGAATCTACAGCTGCATGGCTTCCAATAAAGTAGGGACTGTGGAAAGAAACATAAACTTTTATGTCACAGGTAAGCCACACACCTCATACTCTCAAAAACAGCCCGGTGACCTGTCTCTCTTCAAGCCTTGTTTGCTTTTAGTGCACTCAGAGATAGAGTGATTTTTGTTTAAAGAAAACACTCCATAGAATTGTTAAACTTTGAGCAATTTTAGCCTTGCTCTTCGGAACAGTGCCATCATTGAATCTTCTAAAGAAGAGTTTCCCTGCCTTCTCTTTTAGAGCCATTTGTGGATGTCCAGCTCCCAGGCTGGATTGTGAATTTGGGATCTTGTCATGTTCATTTTTTAATTCCTTCAGTACCTGGCACAGAATCTGGCACACAGTGGTTGTTCAAGAATAATCAAGGAGCCCTGGCAGGGTGGCTCCGCTGATTAGACTAGACCAGTGGTCGGCAAACTCATTAGTCAACGGGGGCCAAATATCAACAGTACAACTACTGAAATTTCTTTTGAGAGCCGAATTTTTTAAACTTAAACTATATAGGTAGGTACATTGTTATTAACTTAATTAGGGTACTCCTAAGGCTTAGGAAGAGCCACACTCAAGGGGCCAAAGAGTCACATGTGGCTCGCGAGCCGCAGTTTGCCGACCACGGGACAAGAGCATCGTCCTGTGCTCCAAAAGGTTGGGGATTTGATTCCCAGTTGGGGGCATATGAGAAACAACCAATTAATGTCTCTCTCTCTCTCTCTCTCTCTCAAATCAATAAACATATATTCCTGGGTGAGGATTTTAAAAAAGAATAATCAAGGAAACAAATTATAATACATATGATAACATTTTTTAAAACCAGAAAGCTAATTGTTTCACAACTTAATTTGATCTTTTTGGAAAATGAGACTCTCCTATAGAAATCTGAAGCTGAGCTTTGTTGACAATAAGTAATGTACTCTTTCTTGGTTGCATTTAAGAATTTTTAGCCTTAAATAGGACCGTCCTGCAAATCTGAAAACTTCCAAGGTACGCAAAGGGCACTCCCTATGTCCCTCCATGGGTACAGGAAGGAAGTAAGTAGCTCAAAGTATAAAAACAATTGCCTGGCTCCACACTCCCCAATTTCTGAGGAAGCCTGGGCAGTTTGCCAACTCTGGAAACTTCGCACTGCATGAGGCAGGCGGCAGGAGTTACCTAGAGCTCTCCAGAAAGAATAGGTCTGGTTTCATGAGACCGCATGGGCTGTCAGCTCACAGGGAGCCTCTGGCGAGTCAACCAGCCTTCTGAGAAGCTGCCCTGGAGACACCCTGAGAGGCTGTCACAGAGCAGCGGAGCCGGGTGAGATTCAGAGGCATCCTAGCCCTGCTTCTAGCCCTGCATCCCCCAGATGAGGAAATGGCTTTGGAGATGTGGGGAGGCACACAGCAGAGCCGCTCTAGACTGGCTCAGTCCTCTCAGATTCTAGAAGTGGAAGGGAAATCATCTTTGCATCCATTCCAAGTAGGAAAGCCCTTTTTTTCAAGGATTCAAATAGCAATTTCACACAGATGCAATCTCAGATGATTTGGACTAATTAAATACCAAGGTTTTTATTGTCCTATATATTTGGTTGGAAACAAGTTACCCGAATCCATAGCCACTGTATGTGTGATTTAGAGGACAAAAGACTGAGCAACTCCTGTTCTGTTCTGAGCAGTCAACACGTTTGCACAAGTTTAACAGCACCTGCTGGTAGATAGTACCTTGACTCTGCAGCGGGCAGTTGCAGAGATAGCAATGAAGCCCTGTCTTTCTAGAAAGACATTTTAACACCCAGGAAACAAAGAAGAAATGTTAAAGTGTATGTATCCTAGTATCCAAAGGTTTGTGCAGAAGTAATGTGATGGACAAAATGACCAATGGTAAGCCAATGCTGTCCAATTGAAATATAATGTAAGCCACATATGTAATTTAAAATTTTCTAGTATCCAGATTTTTAAAAGAAAAAAGTGAAATTAATTTTACTTAACCCAATATACCCAAAAGAGTATCATTTCAAGATGTCATTGACATTTTAAATATTATACTACTTCTGTTTTTAAATTAATTGAAATAAAGACTTGAATGAAATCCTTCAGTCACACTAGCCATGTTGTAAACGCTCAATAGCCACATGTGTCTATGGGTTCTGTACTGCACAGTGTAGCTGGAAGCCTCTGAGACGAAAGCAGGATGCGAAATGCCCCTGGAATCTGAGGGGGCACTGAGGGGGATTCGCATCTGAACAGGTAGAGAGAAGATAATCTCGCCCTGGGCGTCCACATTCTGCCCACACCCCTCGTGAACAGTCTTCCTTGGACCTCGCAGTGTGCCCAGTGACCAGTAGTCTGACATCAGGAGGACAGACCTAGCGAAGAGGAAGGAGACTGGGACCTGGAAACAGACTTGGGATCACCTTTACAGGGAATTCTGGGATCCCAGAGACCCCAAGAAAGATCTAGAAGTGGGCTTAGCATAGACTCTGAGTGGACATGCCCACTTGGCTCACAGACTCTTTACATTGTGAAGAGGGACAGCCAGACGGAGCCATCCGAAGGCCAGGACAGGGAACCCCTCTTGCTGAGTCTGAGGCAGTACTGGAAGCGCATGTTCACAGAGTGGAGGGGAAGGGCATGCTCATTTTCATATCGTTCAGCACCCCGGAAAGGTCCCCTGGTGCCCAGCATGAACTGCAGCACCAACATCTCGCCTATCCATCCCTCTGAGTTCTTCCCTGCCGCAGCACATATTCACGCTGAGAGGTGCCCATCAAGCTAATCAGCTGAATTCAGAAATTCCCTCTCACCTCCCACCACTTTATACAATTAATAACCATGGAGTGGGTGAGACCTTTCCTAGATCTCAAGGCTTATCCACAGAAAAGAGCAATGAGAATTCAATTCAAATATACCTACTAGAAGCTCTCGCCATGTTTCCTCTAGGAATTCAGGAGCCTTAATCTTAAAACTGAGCACAAAGCCAGCCAATCAAGCCTCCATTTCCTGGAATATAATTTCTCCGAATTCTTGTCTACCAGTCCTGAAAAGTTCTAGTTGATGATAAGATTGGTGATAACAGATACATTTGCTTACACACATTATTTTAAAACTAATTATTATCTTTTTCTTACTCAAATTTTTGTCACAAGATTTACTCTCACAAGAGATGAGACTGAATACTGTTCGTACGGGACGTTGCACCTCACGTGTCTGTTATCTGTGTTTCTCGTTGGTCCTGGTGCAGACGATGCTTTAAGAGATCTGGCTGAAATTTAACTGCTTTAAATCTGGATCTGGATTTGGATCTTTATTGAGCCTCATTTCCATCATGTTGTTCCTTAAAGTACAATAATAACTTACAATTGCCTTCCAAACTGATGAAAAGTAGTTACCTGTGGCCACTAGAACCCTCCATTGCTTCGACACTGTACTGTGCCATTATGTGTACATGGTAGCTACTTGAAAAAGCAAAACTTTCTAGTAACTACTCACTGTCTTTTTAGAGAATGTTATTGCTAGTCTCCATTAGAAGAGAAGCCTTCTTTACCCCGTCCTGACAAATGAGGCACCTTTCATCCTTTTCATTTCTATGCTTGTCTCATGAACTCAATTCATGTGCTTGGCCAACCAAGTCTGAATGTCTCCCCCCCCCTTTGAGAATAGATGACTCACCTAACCCTGGGTTGAAGGTCTCTCCTCTCTCCTGAGTAAGCATTGATTCTTCTCCTTGACACCTCATAAGCCGCCATGGGTGTGAAACATGTTAGATAGATGAGCATTAGTTGGTGCTGATGAGGCTTGTACTGAATCTTCAGCGGATACAGTACAAAGGGAAGATTTCTTGTTTTCACTCTGAGAGTTAGAAGGCAATTCTTTTTTGGGTTTGTTTTTGTACTCAGGCAAAAAAAAAGAAAATCAACATGAATTAAGGAGAAGAATCCCTCTGCATTCATTAACTCATTTTAGGACATTTTATTTATTATTTTCTATGGATTTAAAAGAGAATACCAAATGGGTGATGCTGAGAAATAGGTAATCATTTCTAAGAGGCTGTCTGATAACGTCCACCAAATTAGCTCCAGTGACAGTGCCCCCCATGTGGGAAATGGGCCTCAAAACCTACTTGGTTCTTTTCTTTTCCTCCGTGTGTGTTTGCCATTTGCTGGCACTCAGCATGACTATGGGTGTGTGAGCAATTACCGAGTGTGAAACAGGAACAGCACTGCCTTATCTCCCTGGCTTCCCAATGTCACTAAATGCATTTTATTTTGAGATTCCTGGTGGTGCTTGGCAAAGATAAACAAAATCTTCCATCAGGAAACCTGTGAGCTAATTTCCACAGGAAGTTTCAAATCACTGAAGTAAATAGAAACTCTACTTGCTCTCAATGGTGTGACTTGGGCTCACTTAGGTTCTAATACCAGATGAGACCTCATAAATGGAGTCTGTGGTCTTTAAATAAATGCTTTGATTGCAACCAGTACACAATACTTCTGTTCTAGTGTGTGTGTAAGAGTTGATGGCTGCTGTTTTAATCCTTATGCTTGGAAAATGTCCCAAATATAAAATGACGCTAAGCTACAGGGGCTATTTCTGACATCTTATTGTTATCTTAAAAATGATTGTCAGCTGCTTCTGCATCTTCTGGCACATCCTTAGGTTTTCATTTTTAAAGCAGGAAAACCTCCACTGGTCTCCTCTCTTCCCAACTACTGACAGCTTCATAAGCCACTGTTACCCCGCTCCCAGGTTTCAAATGAATACTTTGGCATTTCTTCAGACGTGACACTTTATAATAAAGCCAAAGCCCAGAAAAATCAGAAAAACAAGCAAAGTGAGATTTAGGAAAGAGTTGATATGATATCTAATTTTGGACTATTGTCCCTTTAAGGTTTAAAGGTTTCTTTATAGCTTTGTGTCCAAAGGATAATAATAATAATAATAGCATAACATAGTGCTTTTCATCTTCAAAGTACTTTGTAAAATGTTGGCCCGAATTCTTTGCTCAAATACAGATAAGCCACTAGTAACAGGCAATGCAAGGGTTTTGAGAGCAGATCCGTTCAGGGCCAGTAGCCAATGACTTTTTGGAATCCTCTGGTGAAACAGTCCAGAATGAGACTAGGAACTCTCAGGGCAGCAGCTAAATGATGGTCCAGGGAAGGAAAGCTCAAGAGGTGTTGCCAGGGGCACCTAGAGATGGAGATGGAGGCTCGCTGGGAGTGAACTTTGGAGAAAACGGCTTTTAATGACAGTCACTTTCAGAAAACGTTTAATAAGCTTCTGATTTTTTAAAAATGATTTTCCCTCCCACGACCGCCCCCATATTGGAACCCAGCAACTCTTCCAGATTAGTTGCCCACGTTTTCAGAAGACATCTTTTCTCTTTTGTGGCTGGCTGGAACCACCACCAGTAGGGAACCTGAACAAGTCAGTTGGCTCTTCTCCACACACTCTGCCCACTGTGCCAGCAAAGAGCAGGCAACATGGTGGGGCAGCAGCTGGGGAGGATGCTAGCGACCCGCCCAGGAAGCTTGGGAAGTCAGTCGCTCTTTTACTGGATACGTGAGGACTGCAGTGGTGTCGACTGGCAGGACTGGATCTCTTAACATGTACCTGGGACTTCCTAGTCTCACCACTTATTTTGGATAAGTTTGATGATAAAAGCATCTTTGAATTTTAGTACAAATTGCTATTATCGCTTTACTATTTTGTCCATTTACCAGTAGTTCTGCCCATGGTAAAGAAATGGGAAATGTAGTTATCATCCCAAGTTGTACAAAAAAATTCAATTTTGAAGAGCAGCTTGAGGCAAATAAGAAAAATGTCCTATCATACTAACTGTCCTGTTTGGCATTTCCTGCTTCTGATGGCATGAACTTAGTTGGTTTCCACCTGCTATGTTTGAGCAAGTCCCCTAAAATAAACAGATAAATAGCCATTCTTTTAATGCCGATGCCGAGAGAATCTCTGCAGGAATAATTCAGCAGATCTTTGAATATCTCATGACAAGATATTGCCTCCGGATGACACTGGTTTTTCTATGAACCAAAGTTTTTTATTCTTATTTTATAGATGTACCAAATGGGTTCCACGTTAACTTGGAAAAAATGCCTACGGAAGGAGAGGACCTGAAACTGTCTTGCACAGTTAGCAAGTTCTTATACAGAGACATCACTTGGATTAAGCTGCGGACAGCTAATAACCGAAGCACACACCACAGGATCAGGAGGCAAAAAATGACCGTCACGAAGGAGCACTCCATCACGCTTCACCTTCTCATCAAGAACGCTTCCCTGGAAGACTCAGGCACCTACGCCTGCAGGGCCAGGAACATATACACAGGCGAAGACGTCCTTCAGAAGAAAGAAGTTACAATTAGAGGTGAGCACTGCAACAAAAAGGCTGTTTTCTCTCGGATCTCCAAATTTAAAAGCACAAGGAATGATTGTACCACACAAAGTAATGTGAAACATTAAAGGACTCATTCAAAAGTAACAGTTGTCTCATATCATCTTGATTTATTGTCACTGTTGCTAACTTTCTGGCCCAGAGGAGATGCTCCTCCCAAAATGAGTTTGGAGATGGTGGGAGTAATAATGAACCCCAGGCCCACGGAGGCTCCCCGTCAGGCTGAGGGTCTCTCTGGGACCCGCCTGGTGACCTGGTGCGCGTTTGGATTTGGAGGATCCCGGCAGGCACACTCTGTGCTTTTGCTCTTTGCTGTCTCCTGCCTGATAAACACTCAACTGGAAGCTGACCCTTTCCTTCCACTTTGATGCCAACCTCTTTTTATTTTTAAGTTTCAAAGCTGCACAAACTGAATAATTTAAACAGATGCTGGTTTCTGCCAAAGATGGACATGTATAAGTTAATTTTCCAGCTCAGAATGAGTACAGTTGAATTTGAGACTCTGTCGGACCTCTGCCTGGTTCTATTTTGTATTAACTCGTCTGTTTTTCATTTGTAAATAGCACCTGGATAGCACATTATAATGCTTATTTATTTGAAAATGCTTTTTTTTTTACATTAAGCACATTAATCTTAAACTGGAGCTCTAAAATGGGTCCCATGGGTGCAAGTGTTGGTATAATTCAGAGGTGTTAAAGGTTTGTCACAGGATGAATCAGGAAAATCCACCCAAATCAAGCCCACTCTGGTCTTAAGCAATTCTGGGTAGCTTTCCAGACCAGTGGCCAGTTTCCTCCTCACTGCTCCTGAGTGGACTAAACAGCTATCCTGAAAGAAAGAGGATCATGCCTTTGGTTTAAATATTTTTGTCCCCTGGTTAGTCTTTTAGAGAACTTTGTCCTGTTTAATTAATGGCATTCAAGGGTGTACCACAATCAATTATTAAACAAATAAAGGCCATTGTGACCAGAAGTTTAAGATTAAGGCATTCTTCTAAATGTAAATCTAAAAATGTGCCCACTAAAAAAAGTCTACTTCCCTCTATTCCTATGTTAATAGGATTTTTATGGGGATTAAGAAATAGCACAACTACAGAAGCAGAATTCAGAATCATTGAAAAATAAACATTTTTAAATCAAGACAAATTGTACCTCTTGTTTCAAGCTTGCATTTGAGGGGAAAGTGACTTTTCCCTCCAGTTTAATGTGCTCTGTTCTGTTGTTTTCATTTATGATTGATCATTATATGTTACTTGCATGAACTATTGGAAAATAAATCATCCTGACCGAAATAGCCCTGGCTGAGAACCCAGTGGCTGGGCAGTCAACAAGAGCTGACAATATGACAATGTTTCAGGCTTGGGAACTCTCTTGACTGTTTCCTACTTTAGGTAACAGGCTCTGTCCCACGGCTAAACTTGTCTTTCACGTGGGAATTGCTTTTGTCAAAGTGTGAAAGAGTAAACAATACCATTTCCCCAGAATGCCAGTTTTATGGAGCCCCGAATGCTCTGAAAACAATTAGTAACCTGGAAGTTGTCAGCCCAAAGGAAAGAATAATCAATTGTATCTTTTACCTATGGCTCTTGTGCCTGGCGTCTTTGTTCATTATAAGTCAGTGTGTTCCTTCAGGAAACAATGCGTTAGGACCCCAGAGCTTGGGAGCCTCCATTTCTAGGAAAGCTCAAAAAGCAAATGGAATGGTTGGGGGAGTGCTTCTGAAAGCATGATGAATTGGACATGCAGAATGTATCATTTCCTTTCCCTTAAAATTGCAATTTTCATGGAGAGGGGAAGGGTCTTTATATTCACAGAAGATGAGTTTAAGCACTTCCACGAGGTGATTTAAAGGATGCTGTAATTGTTCACTGTGTAATTAATCCTTACAGAGAGTTTCAAAAGAAAAAAAAACATTTAAAAAAATTAGTTACTCTTTTGAGTGTGGAGTAAGGAGAGGATAACAGGAAAAAGGAAAAGGAAAGAGCCGGTGTGGAGAATGAGTGTGATGGAGTGGAGGGCGTGAGGCTGGTTCCTCGGTCCCCATTCCAATGGAGAACAGACACTATTCATCGGGCCTGGTGACACCGAAAAGTGTCAGTAACACCGAAAAGTAAGAGAAGAGCCTGATGGGAGCTCTCTTTGGCTATTGATAACCAGCAGAAATATTGTGTTCTTTCTGATTTTCTCAGTTTGAAGGGATCAGCTCCAGTTAACTTTTGGAAAGCAGCTACCTATAGCCATTAAATAACTTAGGTTTAAAAATATGGGTTTCATGTACTTTTTTTTACTTAAAATGTCAAAAGAGATTACTATAAAGCATAAAGTGGGAATAGATAAAAATGATTCCTTGATTGATTATTTAGAAACTAGCAAAAAAAGAGAATTTTCTCATAAGAGAATGTTTTTTTCAGAAATGGGTACAAAGAAAAAAATCGTAATGCTGTATGTTTCGGGCATGTTTCTGTAAAGTTTGTACTTAATTGAAAGTCCTATGTTTATTCTGCAGCCTTTCTGCTGTTTCTCTTGTCTGAAGTTTGTGTAGGACAGATAGAGAGAGCCCTTGGGAGGCCTTCACGACTTTTTTCGTTAAAAGCAAATGTTCTCGTCTACATAAGCATTGCTTTCCAATACACCTGCCAGGAAAGCACAATTCTGCCTGTGCTGATGATGTTACCGTTTTTAGCTATGAAAACTGTCTGGGTGCTAGAGGCCCTACATTCAGGCTTTCTTCTTATAATAAGGCCCGTGGGCAGTGATAGGTTATTTTAGCATTTTCAGCGCATGGGAAATAACAAATGTGCTCAGAGAGCCTATGAAAAGAATAACTCAGTGAACTGGGTCTGAATTTTAATGAGATATGTCAAAGTTGGCTTGCCACTGTAAAAGACACTACATAGTAAATGATACTATTCTTTATTCTCTTCCGAGTTTCACTGGCATGTCTAGGGTCTTTCCCATGTAAAACTGTAAACATTGTAATAATGATCAAGCATGTTACCAAAATTAAAGATTTTGATAGATGGCTGCATTTTCCACCAGTAAAAGCAATTTGACAGCTTTCACAGAATCCAGACCCAGAAATACTCAAATGGCTCTGCTTGGGGGCAAGATAGATGAGGAAAGACACACAGAAACAGGCAAAAGGATATAGTTCATTCCACACAATGTTCAAAGTGTTTAAAGTTCAGAGCATTTCCTTCAGCATTCTTATTTGACTTCAGATTTCATGTTGTGTAAAATGAGAAAAGACTAGTGATAAGCTATGGAAATCAAAATTTAATGAGAAATCTGTTTCTTCTAACATACTTACCCTACCATGTTATACGATATGAACATGTTTAAAAGTTGTGTGACAATACACTTTTAACCTGAGATCTCTAAATTGCTTCAATGAATGCTAATCCTGAGAGTTTCCCTGCAGGAATAAGAGAAAGGTTTGGGGACTCAGCAGAACCTGCAGGGACATGGAACCAAAGCCATGGCAATGTGTCATCTCTTATAGCTTGTAATCACTCCTAAGCTGCATTCACAGTGTTAGTACAATAAGATGAGGAAATCAGAAATGGTCAGAGAAAGCTCATAATTGAAACCAGTGACGCAGAATGTGTAAGTTATGCCAAAGCTCTTTTGATTTCTGTTCCAGAAATTGCTACAAGGGGGCAAATGGATGACTTGGGAGGGTGGGAAAGACATTAGGAGTTGTCTTTATTCTTTTACCTTAAAAGCTTGAGCACCCACCTAACTAGAATGTATACACATCAGCAGGACTGACTACTTTATTAAATAGACACTGTACTCATTGGGGCCTTGGGGGTACTGCTGTTCCTATGTGGGATTTTAATGTTGTAATGTATTGCATCCTAATGTATTAAGTTCATTTTGTTGTACTATATTGGTTGGCATTTTATTAAAATAAATTGTATTGTATCATATTTGTATGTTTTAAGAGAAAATAATATAAAATACATTATTGTGCTATTATATAGTGCAAAAACCACAAGTCTGTACCTCTGCCTCTTGAATGGATCCTTTGGTGGCTTGCATTTGGGAAGGGAACGGAGTAAAGAAAAAATCAATAAAGCTTTCAAAGTTCAAGAAATTCTCCTGTTTGGTCTGCTGCCTTGCAACTCAGGTTACTGACAGCCGAGTAACACAGACATGCCCTCATGAACACAGTGATGAAAGCACATACAAAATTATAGTAACGCATCACCGCCTGCTATACATCTACATAAAAAGTCATTACAAACCTATATCCAGGATCCTGTTTTTCCTTTCTAGTCCCAAAAATATTGTGCAAAACTCCTTAGGTTTTAGAAATGCTTCTCTCAAAACAAAACAAAAAGTAAAGAAAGAAAAATGTCCTTGATATTAAAATCTAAAAATAAAGAATTTAGTTCATGATTTCACTCTGTGTTCTAATGAATTCCAATGTAGGGTACCAACTTACTAAAGAGGAAGCAGTAGGTTAATCATAGAAGAGAAATTTAGGGAACAAATATGAATGAAACTTTATAGTCAAGTTTTGCTATTTATATCTTTCAAATGTTGAGGTTCATATACAATCAAAAATAAAGCTGATGAGTAATAATTCTCTTTCTTCGTTCACTAGATCAGGAAGCACCATACCTCCTGCGAAACCTCAGTGACCACACAGTGGCTGTCAGCAGCTCCACTACTCTAGACTGTCATGCTGACGGCATCCCTGAGCCTCAGATCACCTGGTTTAAAAACAACCGCAAAATACAACAAGGACCCGGTAAGAGATGCTTTCCTTGTGTTTACTCCTCCTCATTGTCCCCTCCTTCCCTTAACGTTGCCACCGCGCCAGCCCGTACAGCTAGAACCCCCTGCTGCTAGAGCTGCAAGAAACGGGGCTCCGGTTCATACTTACGTCGACTTCCATGAGGACTGTGTGAGCCAGGTCCTATGCAGAACACACTGCTAACCCGATGGCATCTGCTGTAAACAGTGCATCAGACAGAAATGCTAAGAGCCACTCAGAAAAGGTTTCAGTTCACCTTGGCAGCAGGAAAGTGCTGTGAGGATTAGTTCCTTGGCTTGAGGGATAGCGGAGCCTTGAACACTTGGCATAGATGAAGGTCAGAGTGGATTTATAACCTTTTAAATTCACGTATACCAATTTTAATGATTTGGTAAAAAGAATAATATTTTAAATGATATTTTATAATACTGGTAAATAAAATCTAAACTAATGGTCATTTGTTCATTGTTCTTCAACAAAAAATATATTTTAAAGCAACTAGACTTAAATCAGTAAGTATAAACACCATCTATTGTTTGCCTCATGATTTTTTTTTATATATATATTTTATTGATTTTTTTACAGAGAGGAAGGGAGAGAGATAGAGAGTTAGAAACATCGATGAGAGAGAAACATCGATCAGCCGCCTCCTGCACACCCCCTACTGCTGCCTCATAATTCTATGGTATTTAAAATAAACTTATTTATAATTCTTATTAATAATAACATTTATATTAAAAATAAATTTTGCATTTATTTGCAATTCCACAACAACCTAAATCAAAGAATTGGCAATATGAAGTGGTTCTTAAATGTGAGTCTTCTATTCAAAGCCTCCATTTGAATTTAAAGCACAGAAAGGATCGCGGTATAATGACCTTGCCTTCACCCTACTCCTCTAATCAGTCACCAAGTTGAGCAGGTTAAACCTACTAATTACTAAATATTTCTCAAATCCATCCTTTCCTCTGCTTTCCTACTATTCTTCTCTTGGCTCAGGCCCATTGTCTATCCTCTCAACATCTTCAGCTGTCCCCTTAGCTCTCTTTTCTCTCTTTGTATCTATTTTCCGCACAGCTGTGTAAAATGCAACTGGGAACATGTCACTTCCCTTTTCAAGTGTTCCATTGGCTCTTCATCACAGGACCAAGTTCAAGCATCTGACAGCGAAGGCCCTCAACAACTGCCCCTGCTACTCCTACAGCCCACCTTAAACTTTATATTCTAGCAAGTGCCAAGCTCCCGGAGACCGCTGAGTACTCCTAGAGATCACTGCATGCTGTGTGCACACGTTATGCCACGTCAGCCTACTATGCTTTTTCTGTTCCTCTCTTCCCTTCACCTCCTACCTACCCATCCCTAAGTCCCAGATTGGGTGTTCACCCTCCAGAAAGCCTACGTGTCTCCTCAAAGAGGAGGCAGGTCCCCCATGAGTCTATTATCTATGAATGTTTCGATTCTCTCGTGCTGAGTTGTGTAATCAGTTCATATGTCTTTACTATCTTCGCATATTCCTATTGCCCTCTTACTATATTATGATGTCTTTTATGGGTATACTCTCTTACTATCTGTGCATCATCATATCATGTCCTCATCCTGAAGGCAGATAGTGTAGCTTTGCAGGGGTGGGCAAACTTTTTGACTCGAGGGCCACAATGGGTTCTTAAACTGGACCGGGAGGGCCGGAACAAAAGCATGGATGGAGTGTTTGTGTGAACTAATATAAATTCAAAGTAAACATCATTACATAAAAGGGTACGGTCTTTTTTTTTTTTAGTTTTATTCATTTCAAACGGGCCGGATCCGGCCCGCGGGCCGTAGTTTGCCCACGCTGGTAGCTTTGTCTTATTTACATCTTATTTGTCTTTTTATCCTCAAAACCTGGCATAGTGCTTGGTAATCAATAAATGTTTCATGAATGAATTAATGAATGAATGGTTTCCAGAAACCTTTAGCAAGTTCACCTGATAGCACAAATGCCTAAACTTGGTGGGGGGAAAAGGGACCATACCATAGAATTCTTAAAGCTAAAGGAAGCTTTGGAATATCTTTTTTAAAAAATATATTTTATTGATTTTTTACAGAGAGGAAGGGAGAGGGATAGAGAGTTAGAAACATCGATGAGAGAGAAACATCAATCAGCTGCTTCCTGAACGCCCTCCCCCCGCAACCCCCACTGGGGATGTGCCCTCGACCAAGGTACATGCCCTTGACTGGAATCAAGCCTGGGACCCTTTAGTCCGCAGGCCAACGCTCTATCCACTGAGCCAACCTGGTCAGGGCGCTTTGGAATATCTTTAGCCTCATTTGTAAGATGTGTAGTTTCATAAAGAACTAATCCCTTGAGGTTTTCTACCAAAATAAAAAGATGAATAAATAAATAGCTTGTGAAACCATACCTATAAATAATGTCTTCCCCTTAGAGATCAGTGTTCACACCAGTATGCTAAGCACCCAAAGAAGTCCTGTACTAAAGAAATCAGGTAAACTATGGTTTCAAGTTCTGTATTCCCCCAACTTTCTCATTCACAAAATGCTCTTCATGAAATGTTAATGTGAGATGTTGGGTGATTCTTTGGAGGAAGTAAATTTGACTTAAGTTCCATTTCCATACTTTGGATGTAAGTTAAAGAATTAGAGTTGATCAATTTTGAAAGCTCAAGAGCATTCTGGGACTAGAAGATGAACAAGGCAAGAGAATGTCCCAAGGCAATTGCTACAAATAGAAAGATTATGAG
Organism: Myotis davidii; assembly: GCF_000327345.1. Taxonomy (NCBI): domain Eukaryota; kingdom Metazoa; phylum Chordata; class Mammalia; order Chiroptera; family Vespertilionidae; genus Myotis; species Myotis davidii. Next base: position 130,343 of record NW_006297833.1, read on the forward strand.
GTATTGGGGAGGTTTGAGTCCTAACATTGACCTCATGGGTCAGAGGATTTGGGCAACTCTCTCTTTAATCTCTGAGCCTCCATTTCCTTATTTATAAAATTGGAATAATACTGACCACACAGGCATGTGGTGAGGTTTAAATGAATTAATATGACTCAGCTGGCACACTGTCATGACTTAGTAAATGCTACCTCTGACCCACATCATTTATATAAAAATTAGTCAATGAGTTGTCAAATGCCAAACAACTCTAAATCCAATAAAGGTAACTTCCTCCCAGCTTTCTTTGGTCTTCTGGGGTCCAAAAGAAAAATATGTAAAGAGTCTTATAGAAATTCTTATATAAAATATTTTCTAAATATTATTCTAATATGCTACAATTAGGATTTATTGAGCTCAACTATACTAAGTTGTCTATTTTATCTCCCTTCCCCTTTTTTTACTTTTTAAAACTACTACAGCTCTTTGGAAAGGAATGTCTTAATTTTCTGAAGATAATCTCTTATGTGCAGATAGTATTTACAAAGTTTTATATGTAAGTTTCCTATGTGAGGCAGTGAATTCAACAGCCAATGCAATACACTCTGTGACTATCACACTTATGTTCATGCATGTAGATATCTTCAGATATACCAATTCTTTTATCGTTTTTTCTTTTTACAAACCTCTAAGTAAAGATTACAGGTAACCAAAGTGATAATCCTTGACTCACTGGTAACCAAAGCTGAAATGTAAAAACACTGAGATCACAAACTGGAAAAGCCTGAAAACTAGTCTATAATGTACTAAATCTTTGGAAAGTTAGACTGAGTTTAAAAGTCTGAAAATAAACTACATTCTTTAGAGACTTGAGAGGCATCTTTTGTATTAAGCCTGGCAACTCAAGAAGAATGTATATACTGACAGTATTTTAGTGACCTTAGTTCACTGACAGAATCGGGCCCATTATCACTGTTATTTGTTAAATGACAGCTTACTCTATTCCAAAGAAAATAGGAGAGAGGAAGCAGGGCACACAGGAGGGCTCACGCTCTAGAGCCACATTTCCTTTCAGGAAAACCTTTCAGTGGGGCACAGCCGTTCTATAGGAGAAATGCAATTTTAGGAAAGTGTTATGAAGCTGAGCAGTAAAGTCTTGGGCCAAAGGGCATCAAACAGAAGCGAAAGAGGTCCTAGCACACAGGCCCAGGAAAGCATGTGCACGGGGTACACGAGGCCATTCCACCAGGCAGCCAGGTGAAGAGCGCAGGCGCCCTGGAAACCGCGCCGCCGGGCACTCCACAGAGTGTGCGCTCTGCTGCCAGCCTGGCCGCTCCAGCCCCAGTGCAGGCTCTCTGGGCCTTTCCACTCACTCCCAGCCAGTGTCTCCCTCTCCTCTCCCCACCCGCCTCGGGTCAGAGGCTGCCTCCACTAGGGACCCGTCTTTCCCACTCCTCTCCTCTGCTGCCTGGGTTTCGTTTCAGTTCGTGTCACAGAGCACTCAGTTCTCTTGTCTTATGTGTGCTTATTTTTAAAATATATACATATTTTTTATTGATTTCAGAGAGGAAGGGAGACGGAGAGAGAGATAGAAACATCAATGATGAGAGAGAATCATCAATTGGCTGCCTCCTGCACCCTCCACTGGGGATCAAGCCCGCAACCCTGGCATGTGCCCTGACCGGGAATCGAACCATGACTTGGTTCATAGGTCAATGC
>NW_006297833.1:132348-138311 GCF_000327345.1 Myotis davidii
TCAACCATTGAGCCACGCCGGCCGCGCTATGTGTGCTTATCTTTAAAACCTTTGTAATCAGCTCTAATATCTTAATACATCTTCATTGAATAAATAATAAATACTGATTGAGCTTTCACCCGATACCATGGCACTGTGTTAGGAGTTTTACAACTATCTCATTTACTTTCACAGGTGTTATCTGAGGTGGGTAATATTATTAGATGCAATTTACAGTCCGTTTTAATTTAACAAGTGCTTGTCAGGTACCTGGTTCCGTTCCGAGCACTTTATTAATACTAATTTGTTTGCTCCTCAAAACAATTTTATGAAGTTTGCTAAATTGTTATGCCTGATTTACAGACCAAAGGATGAGGGAGTGGAGACAGGGAGGAGGAATAACTGGCTGCAAATCATAGGGTTAGTGGGGAAGTGACCAAGGCTCACGCCAGAAGCGTGACTGTGGGGCTGGGCGCCGCACGCTGAGGCTGTGCAGTCAGCATTGCCGCACATCACTCACGAAAGGACAGACAGGTACTAGTTTTAAATGACCTCATGTATTTAAAACAATGAATATCTTCTCATTTCCAACCCTTAAAGATTGAGCTTCCTAAAGACTCCGGTTTAATTTTTAAATGTATTTACTAATTTTTAAAAAATATTTAGAGCATTTTTTAAAGAGTGGACATGCCATATATAAGGTTAAAATCATTTTGAACCTGAATCTAATTAATTTTCAGTGTTAAAAGATCCAGAATGCATTCCATATTAGCCCAACACTCTTCTACTCATTCAACAAATATTAATAAGACACACTTTGTGTCTGGTGCTGTGCCAGGCTTGGTGAATACAGCAGTGAATAAGAAAACTAAAATCTACCCTGACCAGTGTACTTGGTGGTTAGAGTGTCGGCCCATGCTCCGAAGGGTCACGGGCTCAATTGCAGGTCAAGGGCATGTACATGGGTTGCAGATTTGGTCCCAGCCGGTCGGGGCATGTGTGGGAGGCAACTAATCAATGTGTCTCACATCAGTGTTTCTCTCTCTCTCCCTCTCTTCCTCCCTCCCTTCCTTCTACTTTCTCTAAAAACATCAATGGGAAAAATATCCTTGGTTGAAGATTAACAAAACAAACAAACAAAATACTAAAATCTGAATAACCTAATATCTAAAGTAATTAACTCGTGTGTTTCAATGCATGCAGCTTCTTCAGGCTACAACCTTGTGTGTTCTAACTTACTCCTTATCATCATGTCAATTGGGCACCAAATTTAATGAGTCTAAAAATGGAATAAAGGGAATTAAATGGGACAATAGAAATGATTATGGCTCAATCACAAGATTAAAATACAGAGAATGGACCCAGGCCAGGTAGCTCAGTTGGCTAGAGAATTGTCCCAATACTCTAAGGTTGCGGGTTCAATTCCTGGTCAGGGCACATACAAGAATCAACCAATGAATGCATAAATACGTGGAACAACAAAACTCTCTCTCTCTCTCTCTCTCTCTCTCTCTCTCTCTCTCTCGCTTGCTCTCTCTCTTCATTCCTCTCTCGCTGTCTCTCTCCCTTTCTCTTAAAGTAAAAAAATAAATATTTTTTAAAAATACAGAGAATGGCAGAGAGTTAAAGAGGAAATAAAAGAAAATATGCAAGAAGTAATAAAGGTAGGCGAACCTCCACATTAAAACTGAGTAAAGAAGCAATTGATGACTATTAAGAGGGACTAATGGGGTGCAAAGAGTTGAAAAAGGAAGGTAATTTGAGACACATTTACTTTGAAGAGACAGGTGAAAAGAGGATGGACCAACTAACCTAAGTATAGCATAACGGACTGGGCATAAAGAAAAATGGAATGTGAAAGGACCGAAACCAAAAAAAGCACCACACAAGGGCTCTAATTGGAGACAAATTCTTTGTGACAGTGGCTGCTCTGAGTATGACTTGATTCTTAGGGTATAGAGACAGCAAAGCTCTTTTAGGAAACATGTAAAAGGTGTGCATCCAGACTTGGAACAATGGAATGAGGTTGCGGGTTCAATCCCTGGTCAGGGCACATACAAGAACATATGAATCCCTTCTCTTCATTACTTCTCCTGCCACCTGCCCGAGGGACCAGCAGTTCCTTCAACAGTCACCTTTCCACTTCATATTGCACAGATTCTCCAGTGAGGCCCTAACTATGTTTAAAGGACATATTGTGTGAGCAAGGTATGCTGTGGGCATCTTCCTTCAGAGTTGGCACTGTGGGGATTCAAGATATGTTTGCAAAGCGGATAAAGGCCTGACTAGCCTGGGTTGACACTGACACAGAATGAACCATCTCACAAATGACTGTGCAGAGAAAACTGGGCTTCTGAAAAAGTGATTAAAATGGTGAACTAACGAACTCTCCTTCTCTGAAAATATTTAAGAGAACAGAAGGCAATATTGACCTGCGATGTTTTTAGTCAATCCTGCCTGAACCTCCCAAAACTCATCAAACTATTACTTGAACTAAATTTCTGGGACAGCAAAACATTTTCAGAATACTATAAGATTAAAGCAGTAAGACCAAAACAACCAAGAGTTTGGAAAGAATAAGTTCTGTCTGAAATAGACTGTGGACATTGGCTTAGTTACCGAGTCTTCTGTCTGTTGACATAGCTCTAGATACTGAGGACTCAGTAATGATTAAGGCAGTTATTGCTCTCCAAGAGCCCACAGTGAAGTGGGCAAGTAAGAAAGTCAGTAAGTTTACTACAAAAGGGTAAGTACCAGAACAGAGGCATGCACAAGGTGGTAGGAGAGGAACAGAGAAGAGGCTGAAGAGCATCAGAAGCTGCCCAGCTGGTGTGGCTCAGTGGTTGAGTGTTGACCCATGAACCAGAAGATCATAGTTCAATTCCAGGTCAGGGCACATGCCCGGGTTGCAGGCTCAATCCCCAGTAGGGAGCGTGCAGGAGACAGCCAAATGATGATTGTCTCTCATCATGGATGGTTCTATCTCTCCTTCTCCCTTCCTCTCTCTGAAATCAATAAAAACATTTTTTTAAAAAAGAGCATCAGAAGGTGCTTTCTAGAGCAAATCAAGTGGCCAGGTCAAGAAAGGAACATGTGCAAAGTTGCTGAGGCTTATCATGAACTGTCAATAGGTCAGTATGGTTCACACCAGAGTTACATTTGGGATATAGCAGGGACAAAAACTAGAAATCTCTGCCTAATAAAAATACAGCAGCATATCACCATGTACAACCTCTAAGTCAAAGTTGTGTCTAATCTACCTAGAAGAAGAAGGGATCATGCCATACCAAATATCAAAATGTATTCTCAAGTAATCATAACTTCTGTGGGCTGGATAAAGAGTCACTGTGAACAAATAAAGAACCTGAAAGCAACAATACAAATATATGGAACCTTAGCATCTGACAGAACTGACACCACAACCAGTGGGAAGAGATAGATTATTGAGTAAATTATCCTGGGGTAATTGGCTATTTGCATGGTAAAAATCAGATTTCTACCTCAGATCAAACACATATCCCCCTTTTCCCCAAAAAAATCAGGTAAATTAAAGACTTAAGTGAGAAAAGATAGAAATCTAAATAGATCTTTCAAACAGAATTTTCTTTAATTTTTAGAATAAAGTATATAAAGGGAATACTTCATATCAGAGTAGAAAATGAAATTTTTAAACAAGTAACAGAAAACACAAGGATAATGGAAAATATTGATAAATTTTACAATGTTATAATTTTAAAGGCTTTTGTATTAAAATTTCACCATAAACAAAGTTTAAAACTATTCATGGAATGGGGAAAACTTAACTTATTTAAGCCAACAAAACATCAGAATCCAAAACATATTTAATAAAACTAAAATCATTGAGAAAAAGACAAATAGGTTAATAGAAATATGGGCAAAAGACATGAACAGGCAATTCATAGGAAAAGAAGCCTGAATGGCCAACAAAAATGGAAAAAGATGTTCCACCTAACTAGTAATCAGAGAAACGTAAATTAAACCCACGGCAAGATGCCATTTCACACCCATCATTTTGCCGTAATTAAAACATCAGGAATTCCAGTCAAGATAGCAGATTAGATGGACACTGCACTCAGCTCTTCCCATGACCACATCAAAATTACTAAATTACGGAACAATCAACCTGGATAACCATGTGAAGACGAGCTGAACAGAGTCCTATAACTAAGGACACAAAGAAGCAACATGGAGAACAGAAAGAGGGGAGGAGATGCAAAACTAGCTGGCCCCACACCCAGGTGTTGCAGTTGAGAATGCTGAGGGTTTTCTCAGCTGCAGAGGTTCCCTCTGAAGGGGGAACATCTCAGCCCCATGCAAAGCTCTCCAGCTGACACAGCAGTTTTGGAAGAGGAGCCCACCTGACACTTGGCTGAGAAGATCAGCAGGGATTCTATCCTTCGAGCTAGCCAAAAGGCTGCTGGAAACCCAGGTGCCCTCTTAAAGGGCCAGCACACAAACTCGCTTATAGGCACTCACCTTAGGTTCTGGTGGAGGGATCGTGGCTCAAGGGGTGCCAGAGACAAAGGAAGAAAAATTGAGTTGTGTGGCTTTGGGGCAAGGGCTGGAGGGATGGCCACTAATGTCCCTGTGTTAAGCCCTCTCTCCACACAGCCAACTCTGAATCTGCATTAGCCTGTGAACTCCACTACCTCCTCCCTGATTACTTCCTGAGATCCCATCCCACCACAAAGGCCTGCAGGCCCCAGGCAGTGGCATCTAAGTACCCTTAGATTTTTGCTGAGTAGCTTCACACCTAGCTCTGACGCCAAATCTGAATCTAGTTTTTGATGAACACCACTTGCCCCACCCTGGGGACTCCCTGAGACTCTGCCTTACCCAGCCCAGGACTCATTCAGCAAAAGAGCCTTATGGGTAGTCAGCAGGCAGTAGCAGGTCTAAGAGTGCGTTGGGTCTTTTACTGCCCCGTTCCTGGCCCAGTACTGGTTGCAGCCAGTCTCAGATCACAGCATGGCCCCTCCCACACACATCCAGGCCTAACACAGGCAGCTACCAACCTCAGATCATTTTGTAGCTACTAACAGATAGCTTTGGACCTGTCACAGGCAACATCTGAGGTTGACCCACCCCCGAGTCCTTCCCAAGAGGCCCCAGAACCAACATACCCAGGTGCCAGCTTCAAAACAGAGAACCACCTAATTAGCTTCATAAGTGGCACACCCAAAGGGAGGTCTCAGCTGGGCACATCCTGCTCTGTGGAGTCAGCCTATGACAGCAGCTTGTACACTATGATTGTGGCCAATCCTCACAGCCAGCAAGCCTGAGAGTGCCACCCACTGATGTGCCAATAGAAATCAAGACTCAACTACAACAGAAGGGAACACACAACATACACAAGGGACCTTCCTGGAGCACTCGGCTCAGGTGCTAAAGGAGACTATGCCACTGGGCCCCAGAGGACACCTACTACATAAGGCCACCCTGCCAATACTTAGAGACATAGAAGATCTACTAATACATAGAAACAAACACAGAGAGACAGGTAAAATGAGGAGACAAAGAAATGTGTCCCATGTGAAAAAAAAAAAGAGAAATCTCCAGAAAAAGAACTAAATGACATGGAAGCAAGTAATCTACCAGACACAGAGTTCAAAACAATGGTTAAAAGGATGCTCAAGGAACTTAAAGAAAAATAGATAAACTTGGTAAGAACATCAACAAAGCGATAGTAAGCATAAAAAAGGACATAACTACACTAATAAAAGAGAAAAATGGTAATTGGCGTATGACGCTACCCTTTTCATTGGCTAATCAGGGCTATATGCAAATTAACTGCCAACTCAGATGGCAGTTAACTGCCACAAAGATGGTGGTTAATTTGCATATGTAGGCACAATGCAGGGGGGCGAAAGGGAAAGCAGGAAGAAGCCCCCTGCCACTGACAGTGATCGGAAGGAAAACCCATGGGGGAGCTAAGAGCCGGGGGGCAGGGCAAAGGCGGCCAT
>NW_006297833.1:138788-143098 GCF_000327345.1 Myotis davidii
TGGCCAAGGCATCAGGCCTGGGCAAGGGGCAGAGCCAGCAATAGCAGGGGTCTGGGGGTCCCCTGCCCAGGCCTGACGCCTGGATCAGAGGCATCAGGCCTGGGCTGGGGGGCAGAACCAGTGATGGGGGGAAATGAGAGTCCCCTGCCCAGGCCTGACACCTCTGTTAGAGGTGTCAGGCCTGGGCAAGGGGCCGATCCTGCGATTGGAGAGTGATGGGGGTCAATGCCTGAAGGCTCCCAGTATGTGAGAGGGGGCAGGCTGGGCTGAGGGACACTCCCCCCCCACACACACCCAGTGCACGAATTTTGTGCACCGGGCCCCTAGTAAACTATAAGAAAGGACAAATCAGAAATGAAGAATAAAATAACTGAACTGAAGAATATATCCTAAAAAACACAAAACACCAATCTGAAAGAATATATGCACCCCTATGTTCATAGCAGCACTATTTACAATGGTTAAGGTTTAGAAGCAGTATGTGAATGGACAAAAAAACTGTGGTACATTTACAGGATGAAATACTATGCAGCTGTGAAAAATAAAGATCTCTTATCCTTTGAGACAGCATGGAGGGACCTGGAGAGTATTATGCTAAGCAAAATAAGCCAAATCAAGTATCACATGATCTCACTTATATGTGGAATGTAATGAACAAAACAAACTGATGTACAAAATAAGTCCAGAGGCCTAGAAGCATGGTACTGAACTCAGAAGGAAGGGTAGATGGGAAGAGATTAAGCAAAGAACTTAAAGACATATAGGCATAGCCCATGGACACAGAAAATAATTTGGTGAAGGTCTGGGGTGGGGTGGGAACCAGGTGGAGAGGGGCAATGGGAGAAAAATGGCAGACACCTGTACTACTCTCAACAATAAAGATGAATAAATAAATAAATCTCTATATATAAAAGTTTAAGCGACCCTTGCAACCGAACAGATGACCAAACAGGCTGCTTGGGGTGACCAGTACGGCAGGGAGGTTAGTGAGGGATGACCAAATGATTGAGCAGCAGGCTGCGTGGGGTGACTAGGCTGGCAGGGGAGTTAGTGAGGGACGACCGAATGACAGAGCAGCAGGCTGCAAAGATGGCGGCACCCACAGCCAATAAGGGGGGAATATGCTAATTGACTGTCACACCCTCAAACATAGTGGCACCCATAGCCACAAGATGGTGGCGCCCAGTCCCCTCAGCCCTGCCAGGGGGCAGGCCCGGCCTTGCTGTGCACCTGCCTCCAGAGTCCCCCAGTCCCCTCAGCCCCCCAGCCTCCCAGGGCCGGCCCAAGGTGCAGGCAAGCCTTGAATGGCAGCTGCCCAGCCCCCCAGGCTGCCTGAGGCTTAGGTAACCAGGGTCAGCCAAGGCTTGCGCTGCTGGCAGTGGCAGCAGCAGAGGTGTGATGGTGGAGTTGCCTTCCCCTGATCGCCGAGTTGCCTCCTGCCCATGAGGGCTCCCGGACTGTGAGAGAGGGCAGGCCAGGCTGAGGAATGCCCCCCTCCAGTGCATGAATTTTCATGCACTGGGCCTTAAATAAATAAATAAGAATACACTGGAAGGACTTAACAGCAGATTAGATGCAGCTGAGAATCAAGTCAGTGATTTGGAAGACAAGGTAGCAGAAGACAATCAGAACAGCAAAAAGAAAAAATAATTTAAAATTTGACAATAGCCTAAGGGACTTCTGGAACAACATCAAGAGTAACAACACTGGCATCATAGAGACATCAAAAGGAGAAGAGAGAGAGTAAGGGATTGAAAATCTATTTAAAGAAATAATGACTGAAAACTTCCTTAACCTAGCATAGGTCAAAGACATACAAGTTCAGGAAGCACAGAGTCCCAAACAAGATAAACCCAAAAGAGACCCACACCAAGACACATCATAATTAAAATTGTAAAGGTGAAAGACAAAGAGGTAATCTTAAAAGCATCAAGAGAAAAATAGTTATTTACCTATAAGAGTTTCCAAAAGACTGTCAGCTGATTTCTCAACAGACACTTTTCAGGCTAGAAGGATTAGCATGAAATATTCAAAGTGATGAAAAGCAATCAAGACTACGCTACCCACTAAGGTTATTCATTTAAAATTGAAGTAGTGATAAAGAATTTCCCAGACAACAAAAGGCTAAATGAATTCATCCCCACCAAATCAGTATCACAAGAAATGTTAAAGGAACTTCTTTAAGAAGAAAAAAAGATAAAAAGGGACATAAATATGAATAATAAAATGGCAATAACAACATTCCTATAATTACTTTGAATTTGAATGGACTTAATGCTCCAATCAGAGTAGCTGAATGGATTAGAAAATAAGACCCATATATATGCTGTCTACAAGAGATGCACTTCAGACCAAAACACACATGCAGACTAAAAGTAAAGGGATGGAAAAAGATATTTCATGCAAGTGGAAATATTTAAAAAGCTGGTGTAGCAATACCTACATGAGACAAAAATAGACTTTAAAACAAAGTTATAATAATAGATGAAGGACTTTATATAATGGTGAATATATGTCCAGAACATTTCACCCCAAAGCATTACAATACACATTCTTTTCAAGTGCACATGGTACATTTTCCAGACAGATCACATGTTAAACCGCACCAAAAAAAAAGCCTCAATAAATTTAAGAAGATTGAAATCATCCCAAGCATCTTCTCCAACCACAATGGTATAAAACTAAAAATCAATTACAAGAAAAAACTGAAAAACACACAAACACATAGAGACTAAATAACATGCTACTAACATACTCAATGTGAAGCAGCTAAAAATGTTTTCCTTAAGGAACAAGATAGCATTGTCCACTTTCACCACTTTCATTCAATATAGTATTAGAAACCTAGCTACAGCAGTCAGACAAGAAAAAATAAAAGGCATCCAAATTGGAAAGGAAGAAGTAAAACTGACTTATTTGCAGATGGATTGATACTATATATAGGGAACACTAAAGATTCCACCAAAAAGCTGCTCAAACTGATAAATGGATTCAGTAAAGTAGCAGGATACACAATTAATATTTAGAAATCGGTGGAATTTTTTTGTTGTTAATCCTCACCCAAGAATATTTTTTCATTTATTTTTTTTAGGGAGAATAGAAAGGAGGCAGGGAGAGAAGGGGGGAGGAGGGAGAGAGAGAGAGAGAGAGAGGAGGACATCAATGTGAGAGAGACACATCGATTGGTTGCCTCCTGCAGAGAGAGAAAGAAACATTGATGTGAGAGAGACACATCTAGTGGTTGGCTCCTGTACTGGTTGCCTCCTGCATGCACCCCAACCAGGATCAGGGATGAAACCTGCAACCCAGGTACATGTTGTCAACCAGGAATGGAACCCATGGCCTTCAGTGCATGGGCAGGTACTCTAACCACTGAACCACACTGACCAAGGTAAATAGGTGGATTTTTTTTTACATTGTAGAAATGCATCTTTATTTAAGAAAGCTATCAAAGATTTTCATCCTTATACAATTGAAAATTTCATGACTAATAGACAAAATTTTTCTTATGACTGCAAAACTTTTTTGTTTATTAAAGTATAATTGACATATATATCATTATATTAGTTTCAGGTGTACAACATAGCGATTTGACATTTAAAGAGATTACAAAGTGATTACCACAATAAGTCTAGTAACCAACTGTCCCTGTACAAAGTTATTATGAATATTATTGACTATACTGCCTATGCTGTACATTACATCCTGTGTCTTACATTTTTATAATTGGAAGTTTATATCGCTTTTTTTCTCTCTCTCTTTATTGATTAAGGTATTACATATGTGTCCTTATTCCCCCATTGCTTCCCTACCCTCAACTCATGCCCTCAACCCCCTGGTGTCTGTGTCCATTGGTTAGGCTTATATGCATGCATACAAGTCCTTTGGTTGATCTCTCCCCCTTACCCCCACCTTCCCCTACCTTCCCTCTGAGGTTTGACAGTCTGATCGATGCTTCTCTGTCTCTAGATCTGTTTTTGTTCATCAGTTTATGTTGTTTGTCATATTCCATAAATAAGTGAGATCATGTGATATTTCTCTTTCACTGCCTGGCTTATTTTGCTTAGCATAATGCTCTCTAGTTACATCCATGCTGTTGCAAATGGTAAGGATTCCTCCTTTTTTACTGCAGCATAGTGTTCCATTGTGAAGATGTACCACAGTTTTTTAATCCACTCATCTGCTGATGGGCACTTAGGCTGTTTCCAAATCTTAGCTATTGTAAATTGTGCTGCTATGAACATAGGGGTGCATATATCCTTTCTGATTGGTGTTTCTGGTTTCTTGGGATATAGTCCTAGAACTGGGAT
>NW_006297833.1:143165-152415 GCF_000327345.1 Myotis davidii
AGGTGGAATTTTTTTACACCAATATTGAACTATCAGAAAGAGAAATTAAGAAAACAATTCCATTTATACTTGCATCAAAAAAAAACATCCTAGAAATAAATTTAACCAAGGAGGTAAAAGACCTGTATTTGGAAAAGCATAAGATATTAAAGAAATTGAATAATATATAAATAAATGGAGGCATATATCACTTTCATGGATAGGAAAAACTAATAGCATTAAAATGTCCATACGACCTAAAGCTATCTATAGCTCCAATGCAATCCTTATCCAAATACCAATGGTATTTTTCAAAGAGCTAGAACAAATAACCCTAAAATTTATATGGAGCCACAAAAGACCTCAAATACTCACAGCAATCTTGAGGAAGAACAAAGTTGGAGGTATCACACTACCTAATATCAAACTATACTATAAGGCTATAGTAATCAAATTTGCTGCAAGAGATGATTATGGGCAACATGATGGCTGCTATTATAAACATTCATTGCCCCTGACCACCCACTACCAAGCATACTTTTACTTTCTGTGATTGCCACATATTCCATATCTTAAACTTTTCAAAGTTTCAAAGCTTCACTTGAATTATCTCATTTAACTGCATAGTAATACCATGAAATAGGCAAAGCAGGCATCATTCTCATTTTACAGATAGGTTAACAGTCACAAAGAGGTTAGATGAGTTAGCCAAGATTACAGAGAACTCTCGTTTTTTCCCGTCATCTGGGCTTAGAACACTGAAACCCTCTAGAGCTCATCTGTCTATTCCTGTATCCAGCAAAGCACCAATTCTTTAGATTGTTCCTACATAGTATCTGTTTCCATTTCTTCTTCTCCCCCTCCTTTTCCACTCTCCACATTTGGATCCTCACCACCCCCTGCCTGAATTATAACTGGGGAGCTGGCTTTCCAGATGCCACTTTTTCCTCATTCCTCTCCATCCTGCATTATCTTTCTAGACTAAACTTCCTTAAACATTGCTTTCATTATGTCATTTCCTTGCTCAAGAATCTTTTCACGCTCTCTTTCTTTCTATGTTGAATGGAAGCTCTTCAGGCAGGATTTCAAAGTTCTCCTTAATCTGAACTCACCTTTTCAACTACTCAAAACAGGTGCTTTAAAAATAAAAATGGGTTTGCGGGGAGGATAGGAGTGGGCTGGAAGAGGTTAATAGGGGGAAAAGGAGGACCTGTGCAATACTTTCGACAATAAAGATTTAAAATAAATAAAATAAAAATGGATAGGTGGAGGGGGAAGAGGGAATAGAGGGGGCAAAAGGTGCTGGAAAGATAAAATAAAAATAAAAATGGCAACCAAACACATGCAAGAATGTGCAAAGAAACCCAAATTAAAACAGCCTGGCTGGTGTGGCTCAGTGATTGAGCGTCCCCTTATGAACCAAGAGACCATGATTCAATTCCCTGTCAGGACATATGCCCGGGTTGCAGGCTCGATCCCCAGTAGGGGGCGTGCAGGAGGCAGCAGATCAATGATGTTTCTCTCTCATTGATGTTTCTATCTGTTCCTCTCCTTTTCTCTCTAAAAATCAATAAAACTCATTTTTTAAAACCCACAATGATCTTCATCTATCAAACCAGCAATGTTCTGTGTTTTGCATTTTTTAGATAATATTGCTCAATATTGGCAGTTCGGTGATAAAATAGTCTCTGATCCACTGCTGTTAAAGTGTTAATTGGCTTGATCTTTTTGGAAGGCAATTTGGTTATATGAATTAAGAGCTTTTGACTTAATCTGTTTCTGGGAATCTATGCTAAGGAAATAATCTGAAATACAGAAAAACCTTTATGCCTAAAGATGTTCATTGCACTATTATTTGTAGTTATGAGCAATTAAGATATATAACCCAATGCCAATGAATAGGGAACACACACATAATGAATGATTATATAAGATCATGCCCGGTGTCACCTCTCCTGCTCCCCCCAGCCCCTGGCCTTGGTGGTTTTCACCCCTGCCTCCACCCTCTGACTGAGATTTGCATGTTCCACTAACCCAGGCAGGTGGAGGGTGGAGGCACCAGGTTTTTATCTGCCTCAGGGCAGAACACTAACCGACCATGAGTGTGACGGCAGCACATGAGCATGGGGGAACACTTATGTTATGATATTGGGGAGTGGGGAGTCAGAATTTAATAATTAGGAGAAGTCTTACATTTCACCACTAAATTTGTTTTCTCTCTCCCAGCACCCTATTTCACACCTTTTTCTCTCCCTTCAAAACTCCAAAATTCCCTCCTCTTCCTGAATTTAAACACGAGTACCACTTATTTATTCAGAATATATATCATCAGTTTATCCAATTTACCTGTTCCTTTATACTCTGCTATCCTTCCTGTTAAAATGAATTAACTATCCCTATTCTTAACCAAGGACAATTTGGGCACAGAATTCCATTCCCTCTCGCATCAGAAATTTTACTCCTAGCATTATTTCTTCTGTTCCCGCATCATCTCTCTCCCTCTCTCCTTCTCTCCCTCACTCAGATTTTTCCTATTAACACAGGAGCACACTATAAAATTTCACATTTTGAAAAAGAATTCATTCTTTGGCCTCATGTCATTCTCTAGCTACCTCCTTGAAAGTAATCTCTACTTCATCATCTCCTATTCTTTAAGGGGCAGTAATCATGCTATTGCTCCCACACGTCACAGAAATGGCTGATTGTCAAACCCAGTGGTCAGTTGTCACTGTTCACCTTAGTCTCTCAGCAGAATTGCCTAGAACTGACCGCTCTGTCCTTTGTGAATGCTCTCCTTGCGTTCTGAGACTCCCGCCTTCACTGGGTTCTGAGAATCACACCCTCCTTGGGTTCTGAGATACCGCCTTCACTGGGTTCTGAGAATCACACCCTCCTTGGGTTCTGAGACTCCCGCCCTCACTGGGTTCTGAGATCCCACCCTCACTGGGTTCTGAGATCCCACCCTCACTGGGTTCTGAGACTCCCGCCCTCACTGGGTTCTGAGAATCCCACCCTCCTTGGGTTCTGAAACTCCCACCCTCACTGGGTTCTGAGATCCCGCCCTCACTGGGTTCTGAGATCCCGCCCTAACTGGGTTCTGAGATCCCGCCCTCACTGGGTTCTGAGATCCCGCTCTCCTGTTTTCTTGCCACCTCAGGGGCTACTCCTTCTCTGTTGCTGCTTCCTCTTCCTGGAAGGTCCCATTGCTCAGTCTCATGAGATGATCTCTTCTCTATCTGGACTCACAACTGATGAAGTTTATTTCTATCCCTGTGGCTTTACATGCCTTCCGTGTGTTGGTTCCATACAGCTGTCTCTAATCTCCATCTTCTGCCTGAGCTCCAATGAAACCTCCTTTGGGGTATGTAATAGGCACATCAAACCGTGTGCAAACCAGAACTCTTGGTTTTCCTCCGGTGAACTTGCTCCCCCACAAGAAAGGTACCACTATTCTCCCAGGTATTCAAATAATTACTTTATTACTCCTTTTCACCTGCCACATGCTAATCCCTATGCAAGCTGATTGGTTCTGCCTTCACAAATATTTCCCAAACCACCAATTCTTACAACTTCCAACATAGTCTTTCTAGGATAAAGCCACATAGCTTTCATAGACAACTTCAAAAGCTTGCTAACTGCTCTCCCAGCTTCCACCCTGGCCCTGTGCAGTCTTGCAGCCCTCCAGTGGCTTTCTTCTGTGCTTAGAATAAAATCCTAAATCTTTTCCATGGCTTGTGTGCTCTCTGAGCTCTCATCTCTCCGGGTGCTTGTTCTTCTCTGTTCACAGTGGTCTTTTCACCTTTCTGTAAGCTCATTCTTACCCCAGGGTCTTTATGTTTGCAATGAAATGCCCTTTTTCAGATCTTTAAATGGCTCGCTCTTTCCCATCTTTCAAGTATCTGCTCAAACGTCACTTCCTCAAAGACCCTTCCTAAAATGCCCTGTCTACAATAGCTTCCTCACCCTCCTTAACCCATGATCCCCTTAACCAGGTTTATTTCCTTCTCAGACTTTTTAGCTACTTGCTATCACATTCTTTATTTTTAATTCTCTAAAACTATCATTTAAGCCCTTTGTAGGCAAGGATTTATTTGCCTTGCTTATTGTATTACTAGCATCTAGAATAGTGTCTAATAATGGAGCTCAAAAATATTTATTATGTGAATGAACCAACTGTGTAAAAAAAAAAAGTCCACTTAAAAGACTAAAGGAAAAATATCTGAGGGATAAGATTGCAGGTTTGGTTGTGTTCCTTTTCTTTTTTTATGTCTTCTTTATGCTTTTCACTGGTTCTCAAATTTTCTATATTGAATACATTTTAATCGGGGGGAATGCAAACTAAACTAATAAAATATATCCTACAGTCTGGTCAGGCCCACTTTATCACTCAGTGCATGTTTCTTTCAGTGCCACACCTTTCTCCCGTCACCTCTGCTAACCCTTCAATTCTCAAGGCCCGCGACCTCCATTTCTTCATGCCACCTTCCCTGAGTATTCCTGTCCTCACTCATCTCTCTCCCTATCACAGACTTTGCATTTAATTGTGTATGTTGTGCCACATTTATTCATTTTTATTCTTACAACGTTTTTTTGTTTGCTGGTGTAGGTGTGCATCAGAGAAAGAGAGTTATGAGTTAATTTTCTTTCCTCAGCAGAAACTGTGTCTCAGCCTGCTCCCCCACCCCCACTCCGTGTCTCTAACACAGGCTAATAGCAGAGTAAGCACTCAATAAGTACTTGGTGATAGCACTTGGTGTGGAAGCTACTGGGTCTCGAAGCTGTGGTCTGAAGATTCCTGGTAAAATGGAGATCATAATACCTTACAGATGGGTCTAAACTCAAGATAGAAAGTGTCTCCCGTAATGCCCAGCATGTAGCAGGCAATGAGTAAATGGTAGTTATTATTATTAGAAATGCTACCTTCTTGCTATTTGTGCTTCGAAGTTTGGTATGGCAGCCCCATCTCATTTCTTTCACAGTGAATGGCCTTGGTGCATCCCCGAGGCTGGGGGTCAGAGCACTGCTGGGTGGTGAAGGTGCTATTAAAAAGCCTGGGCCAGAAAAAGCAAATAAGCAGTCCTGCCCCAGGTTAGCCCAACTCGGATTTCCTTGTCTGAATGCATAATGATAGGAAGGGGGTTGTGTCACAAAAGGAGCTGTTTTTGTTTGTCGTCCAGGCCCACTAATCTAAACATCTCTCACTTCTCAGGAATTATTTTAGGACCAGGAAGCAGCACGCTGTTTATTGAAAGAGTTACAGAAGAGGATGAAGGCGTCTATCACTGCAAAGCCACCAACCAGAAGGGGTCTGTGGAAAGTTCAGCATACCTCACCGTTCAAGGTAAACAGCTGCTCCAGAAAGCAACCAGAAACTGTTCAGACATCTATTTCCCTGTTTGTTTAACTTTTCACCTCCCAGTCTCCTGTTGCCCCTCCTGCCTGTGCCTTTCCCTGACCTCCTGTCCCCTCCCCCTGTCCCTCTGGGGAAAGCCTGTCTAGTTACACTCGGCAAGGCTGAGGTGAGGAGGACACTGGCTGGCCACCCTTGAGAGCCATTTGAACACAGCCTCCGTGGGGGGAGTAGTTCCCAGAAGAAAGCCGGCTGCTGCCAGCATGATGACATTGACCCACAGAGAATGACAGGAGTGGCCACACCTGTGAGAAAGAAATCCAAGAAGGAAGACAATGGGTGCAGATGCGGGGAGGGGAGGGCCAGGCGCTGGAAATTGTTCGTTCTTTTCCATTTCCAACTCCCACGAGTTAGACTTATCTTGCAAACTTTTCATAAGCTGGTTTTTAACATGAAGGAGGCTGCAAACTACCAGAAAAAAGCAACGCATAATAAACAGACCACATAGGCTTCGGATAGCTTATTGAGTAGCAAGATCCAAAGAGGCCTAATCCTACGCTGGGTTATGGCCATGTGGCTTCCATTTAGAAAATAGTTTAGACCTCAATTTAAATTCTCTGATGCCAAGAATCACCCAAAACGGAACAGTTACAGCATCACAAATTATTAAATTGGCACCTCTTAATGTAATTACCTATGGCACATTAAAGTTTTACATGAAAGGATGGCATTTGTTCAGCAGCCTATTTCCAAATGATCCCCAGTAGACTTCGGAATAGGTATGTATTTTGGGGGTAGAAACTAGGATGAAGGCAACATACACCAGTTCTTCCGCCCCTGAAAACTTCCAAAGCTTAAAGATTGTAACTCTGAGAATTCAGACTCCTTTTTAAACGAGTATCAACCACCTTCTTTTACAAGGAAATGATTCTAGAGATTCTCCTGAAAAATCTGAAAGTATGCTACCACAGACTTATGGCTTCAGAAAAAGTCAAGGGTAGCATTCCCACTTACTTTTGGTAATGGCCCTTTTTGTCTCCCAAATAATCTTTGTTTTAAAGTATTATTTCAACGTTTCTGCTTACATAGGAAGAAAACAATTTATTAAGTGTGAATCTCTCTTTATCAACTCCTTCTTCAAAGGACCATTAATTTATCACTTAACAAGGACTCCAGATGTGACTCTCGGGGAGTAGCCACATCAGGCCAGGGGGGACCTCCATCTGAGAGAGGGGTAAAGCAGAGAGCAAGGAAGACTCCTAATCCTCCGTCCAGAGGGAGGATTTTCCCCCGTATCCTCGCAACAACCCTGCAAGAGACACAGAGCAGTTCTTACAAAACCCAGGGAGGAATGAAATGCTAACCTAAATCCTGTAGCCAGGGAATGGCGGATTCGCAATGACTCACTCCAGCCCTCCACATAGCTGCCTTCCCTCGCCAGGTGACTGTCCCCACTTCTGTGTCAATGTGGGTTAGCAATGGCTGCGAATGAAGCCTGGAGGTCTCTTGAAAACCTTATCCTCCAGGCCAGTTCAGATGCTCTCTACCCTGTGATGTCCTCCAGGATGAAGAGCTGAGTCAGATGTTCTCTTCTCATTCTCTTCTCTGTCTCCCACACCATGGTTCCTGAGTCTTTAGTCAGGCTCATTTTATTCTGCATTTTATTATTATTTAGTCGTTGATATGTTTTTCTTCCCTACTGAATCATAAGCTGTGTCTGACATGTCTTTATATCCCGTACCCATGCAGGAGACTAATATTTATTTAGTGCCTTTATGTGCAAGCACTTGATATATGTATCCCATTATGGGCTACACACTTGATATACATATCCTTTAACTTCATAGGAGTCAAAAGAAGTAAGTAGTATTATCTTCAGTCTACAGGTAGGAAGATGGAGTCTCGAAGAGTTAAATTACTTCCTCAAAGTTGCACAATGAATAGGTAGTGAGGCTTGAGACTTGAGCATATGTCTTTGGAAACTGTAGGTTTCCATCCTTCCTCCATTCTTCTCATTCCTGAAGTGCCTTTGGAACTTGTCTGCAAGGCCTTAGCATAAAATTGAGCTTTTAGACTCAGTTATCCTATTGTTTGGTTTTCTCTCTACCTGCTTTTAGCTTTCCTACACTGATTCCTTTCCCACTAATGTTATGCTTTCCTGAAAGTCAGACAGGAGGAATACTGCTATCACCAATAAGTTCTGAACATTTTTATCAATCTATTTTCTCTTGAGGAAAGGGGAGATAATTTTCACTTGAATTGCCCACATCAGCTGCCATCGTAGATGTTCTGATCCCTATCATCTCTTGACATAATCTCTTAGCCTCCCAAACAGCCTATCCCAGTCATCGGCAAACTCATTAGTCAACAGAGCCAAATATCAACAGTACAACGATTGAAATTTCTTTTGAGAGCCAAATTTTTTAAACTTAAACTATATAGGTAGGTACATTGTTATTAACTTAATTAGAGTACTCCTAAAGCTTAGGAAGAGCCACACTCAAGGGGCCAAAGAGCCGCATGTGGCTCTCGAGCCGCAGTTTGCTGACCCTGGGCCTATCCTCTCCTCTCAACCTCTTCTAATACACTCCCAAATCTAGAGTGATCTTTTTAAAATAACAAATCGTATGACATGTTACTTCCCTGCTTCAAATCTTGCAGTGGTTCCCGATCACCTATTCCCCTCATGCAGGCACACAGGTCCTCTGTAGACTCCTTCTCCATCCCCATCCCATCTCCTTCCCACAAGTCCCACACTCTGGCTGGACTGCATTACTTGTGATCCAGTGAACACACTGCACTCCTCCTAGTCTTCTGCCTCAGCATGTTCTTTCCCTTTTGTCTGAACAGGCTTCCTTCCCATCTATTCTCCCCCTGGACAATCCACTCATCCTATTTAATAAAAGGCTAATATGCAAATCAACTGAACAGTGGCACAACTGGTTGCTATGATGCGCACTGACCACCAGGGTGCAGGTGCTCAACGCAGGAGCTGCCCCCTGGTGGCCAGTGCGCTCCCACAGCAGGAGTGCCACTCAGCCAGAAGCCCTGAGCCAACAGCACTAAGGATGTCTGACTGCCAGCTCCCGGACTGTGAGAGGGTGCAGGCCAGGGTGAGGGACGCCTTCCCCCCGCCCCCGCCCCCGCCCCGGAATTTCGTGCAATGGGCCTTTACCTTTATAATTCACTTTCTCTACACCTGATTACTGATCACACCATCATCTGCCCTCTGTGCTCCCATGGCTCTTGACATGTACCTTTAATGCAATGCTTATCGTTGCCTATCACTCACTCTTCTATCCCAGAGCCCTGGATAAATGTTTGTTGGATTCATATATTTAGAAAACCACCACTGAATATCTGATAAACAAAATGCACCAGTATATTGTTTAGGGCACTAGAGAAAAGCCAAATTCAATGTGCTGTTAACTCAATGACTTAATTATTTGCCCGGGATTATGCAGAATATGGAAGTGTAAGCCACAATCAACTAACCTCAGTGGGCTTTCAAGACCTAGTTGAAAGGAGAGTAAGGTGCACATGAAACAATTAAGAACCAGGTCAATAAACATTTTGAGTGCCTGCTGAGGGTAAAGTAGAAACATAATTTGTATAAAACAGACTACACAATGCTGCTAGTCAGGCCACCAAAGCTCACAGAGGCAGAAGAGGATATGGTGACCTGATCTCTAACGGAGACCTTGTCAGATGCTGGGTGAGCAGGTGCATGAGCAGGAAGGAGACAGCAAGTTATGAGCAACTTTGGACCTTCTACATCCTTTTCTTTGGCAATAATGAAGTCTAAATAATTCTAGGTATTTCCTATTGTCTAGTCCAGGGGTGGGCAAACTTTTTGACTTGAGGGCCACAATGGGTTCTTAAACTGGACCGGAGGGCCGGAACAAAAGCATGGATGGAGGG
>NW_006297833.1:152465-160592 GCF_000327345.1 Myotis davidii
ATTGAATTTTATGAGGAATCTGTATTTTTGATTCATGACCTCTCTTCCCTCATGTGGCATTAATTTTTAATATCACTTAGAGAAATTGTATAGGTTGCAACATGGCTACGACTATATACTAGAATATGCATCCTTCCTTTTTACTGGTTATTGCCCCCAGTTGCCATGCTCTTTGAGTTCTTGTGTCTGTTTTTCATAGTTTTTCTGCCTTCTCCCTTGCTCTCTTTTGTAATTTTTTTCTGCTTTAAAAGGGATGGCTATTTCCAAATTTTCTGTTTAAAACTTGTGGTTAGCTGAGGAAACAGATTACCTGATCTGTAATCATCAAACCACACCTGAAACATTATAACCAACTCTAAGCATAAATAAGTGGAACCATAGTCCTAATAGAGTAATGGCAAAGCGGTGCAAGGAAAGGAGGGCGTTTGGTCTAAAAAGGAGACAACTTGGGCTGACGTTATTGTTTCCTTCAAATACTTAAGGAGCTTTCAGACTGAGGAGACACTTGACTCCTTCTTTGATACACTGAAAAATAGAACCAAGAAAGGGAGATGGTGACGTTTCAAGGAGGCAGGCTTCAGCTCCATTTAAGGATACCTGTCATTTTGAGTAGGAACATTTCTTGAAAGTTGACATTAGGTGGATTTTATAAGTTAGATGCAATCTTGAATGAAAGTGCTTTGGGCTAACGGAATGAAAATTTGATCCTTGGAGGCTGTTCAGAACAGTTGAATGCAGCACCTGCTGAGTAATTTTATCACTGAAATTAGATTCCTGCCCTAGAGTCTAAGGCATTATTCTTCTCACTCTGGTGGCTGTGAAACGTTCCCTGGCTTGAGACTGACTTCCTGATATATGCAAATAGACCCTTCCCACTGACCTATCTTGTCAGGTGGAGCTTAGGAAATGAAACCAGGAGCATAAGTTGTGTCTGTGGCTATGTTTAACAGATTTAAAGAGGTTCGTGAATTAGCCAGGAAGGAAACTGTCTGCTCTTTTCATTTCCTTTAAAAAAGGATTCTTATACTCACAGATAAAACAATGTGTTGTTTTTGTATCTGAAAAGGCTGAGTGGACTGTGGAGGTAATGCAGCTTCTTTAAATAATGATGGGTCTTGTTTGGTTTGGACTGCACACGAGCACACGTGGAGCTCTCAAAGGGAACAGCCTCATATTTAAACAATAACAACAAAACTGTCACTAACTAAAATAATTTCTGAAATTCACAGCATTCAATAGCCCGTGGATCTCAATGGGACTATTACAATGAAAGTGTGGCACATTTTATCCAAGGACCTCAGATAAACTGTATTTTATAATTATCATTGGAAGTAATAATCACAATATATAGAAATACATTCTTTTAACAGAGTCAGGCCTTGCTATTGAAATAGTACTTATAATATATAGGAGAAAACAACTTGAAGAGTAACTACCATTTTTAACATTTTTTGAAGATGACTGATGATACAAAAATCATGGCAATCATAGAAGGACTGCCTCAGGGTTCTGCAGTCTCACCACTTGAAATGACATGAAAGGTGTGATTTGCAAATTTTGTGCCACAATAACTGTACATTAACACATTTCAGGGAAGGCCTCACACAGCAGGAAGTATACACTATGTTTAATAAAATTCCAGTGGTAAAGAATAGGAAAAGACAAAATAGTTGTCTTGGATATCTAGCCACTCCTTCCTGTCACCCTTAGCCAGCGCTCAGTTCCTTTCTCCTCCGATCCCTGACTGTCCTCCATTCCAGATCCTCCCTTCCTGAACCCTGCCCCCAAATTCACTCATGGCTCTCCTGGCACTAGGAAGGATGTGATAAACTAATTCACATGATGATGTTGGGGATTGAGGTTACTCCTCTCATGGGTGTTGGCAACTCAAAAGCATTTCCCAAGGAGACAATAGTGCTCAAACCAGAGAGCTGAACTGGCTTCTCAGTAATTTCACACAGCCGAGCCAGGGGTAGGGCTGAGGGAGTTTTGTGGAGGGTAGATATAGGGTATGGCTGCCTTTGGACTGCAAATCTACAATGACATAAAGCTGGCCTTGATCAAGACTTCAAAAAATGGTGATGGAATTAATTCATTTCTAATATCTTATGCTTATTGAACATGCAGTGAACTTTTTTAAAAGCACATAATGTACATTAACCTCCTTAACTTTTGCAATAATCTAATAAAGTTTTTATTTCTATTTACAAGTGAGAATCTGAGGCTCAGAGGGATTTAGGACTCTGTCCAGAGTTATGAAGCTAGGAAGCGACGGAGCTGAAAACTGGGCCCAGGTTTAACCATTCTGCACAATTGCCTCTCAGCTCCAAGGCAGCAGAGCCTAGTGGGGAAGAGGGCCCACTCTAGAGCAAGGTGCATCACTTTCTCATGAGCCATAGAACCCTGGGCAAATTACTTACCTTCCTAGAGCTTTAGTTTATTATCTACAAAATGGTAACCCAACTTTAATAGGTTGGTATAAGAATTAGCACACTTCAAACAGTATCTGGCATATAATGGAAACTTTTAAAATATTCGTTAACATCATTATTTGTCAGTATGATCAACCAAATCTCGTTGTGACAAAACCTTCTGTAAGTAGTTTTTCTAGTCACCCAAATGGTGTTCCAAACTACAAAATTCTTATTTGACCTAAAGATTTAATTGCTGCACTAAAAGTGTGTTACAGAATGGGTGACACATAAAAGCAATTTTAAATATATTTACCTGAAATTACTCTTGAAAATGTACTTCAAATTTAATCCCAATACAGTACTTCCATACATCACTGTCCTTCAGAGGGGTTCCAAATTGTTGTACAGATTCTTAAAAAGCTTCACAGATTATATGAAGGCCAGTTTTAATATTCTTGTAAACCTTAGAAAAATTACACCAATGTGGAACCACACCTCACATGGGAGTGATGTCCCTAAGACCCTGTGCTAACTCCTAGTCATTGTCAAATCCCACCCTCATTTCCGCCGGCCTTCCTTTCCCTGCCGTGTGCAGCTGGAGCGTTTCATGCACTGAACTCATCGGCTGTCACCAGCAAGTTGAAGCCGGGGCTAGTCAGGCTGGTGTGTGGACGTTTGAGCTCTGAGAAAACATCTAAGAGTTGTGTAGGAAGAGATGCTGCTGACTTAAGTCAATCTACCCAGCCTAAGGTCATCCTAACGGCTGCTTTCCAATAACGACAGAGATTGAGCTATCGAATGAGATAGAGATAGAGCACAGACACTACATTACATCTTTTAAAATTTTTATTATTCAGTGAGCAGGAATAGACTAAATAGGTCCTTCTTTTCTAATAAATGTTCATCTTGGGGAGGTTTTTCCTGTGTTGATTCTTTAAATGTGTAAGTGCACACAAACAGATGGGGAACTTTGCCTGAGTAAGGACTGTGGAATTACTTTGGGGGTCAACTTCCTGCCCCTTGGAATGCAGTGGGAACGTTCCCACAATGGGCGGGGGCCTCGAGCAGGGCACTCCATGCAGGAGGCATCTGCAGACATAACTCCTCTCAAGATGCTATCAGTGTCTCCAATAGCCAAAGGCCACTGTGCCCTCAGCTGGTCCCAATCATATTCCACAAAACTCATTTGCATCATAAGCAAAAAAGTGTGTGTCTGTGTGTGTGTGTAACCAGCAAGGCAGCATCAGACCTCTCACTGTGTGGGCTGAAATCCAAACTTATATTAATTTGAGCTTAAAATATTCCCATGGAGAAGATGCATATTGAAAAAAAGGTGATTGTGCTTTGAAACTTCTTCAAGGAGGTTGTTCTCAATTTCATGAGGTTCAGGGAAACTTAACCACAAGCTGACAATGCAGCAAAGGAAGCCAAATTCATTCATTCACTCAACCAATAATTGCAGGATGTCTAGTATGTGTGACATACTATGTGAGAGGTAGCTCCAGACCACGGCCTTCCACTTATCACTATACACTAGCACCCAGAACAGAACCTGGGATATAGGTGGTGTTCCTATGTTTGTTGGATTAACACACATGAACAGGAATTTGACCATGAATGCTTTGAAAACTTCATGAAATTCTTTGGAGACAAAGCAAAACATAATATATCCACTCATTCACCCAATCTGATGAGTGGGGATATGAAGAGAAATAAGATGTGCCTCAGCCTCTGGGAAGCTTACATTCTGGTGGAGAATCAGCAAAGGCCAAAGCATAGCGTGCCGAAGGCCTGGCATATTTAAGAAACTACAAGTATTTTTCTGTGACGAGAGCAAGTGTCAGGATAACAGGAAATGAAGCTGAAGAGATAGGAAAGTTTGGGGTAGGATCTAAGGGTGTTTTTTATCCTGATAGTGACAGGGGGATGTGCAGGTGGCAAAGATAGAATCTAGGCAGAGGCGCAATAGGATTAAATTTGTGATTTGGGAAGCTCACTCTGGCTACAGAGTGGAGGAGAGACTGGAGGGAGTCAAGGTTGGTTGGGGAGCTAATGCAGGTGTCCAGGCCTTGATTTGGGCAATCATTGTGAGGAAGGACAGAAGGTGATAATTCCATGAGCCATGAAAGTGTTATCAGGAAGTGGAGTTCTTGGGGGTGCTGAGAGAAAAGAATTTCCTGAGGGCCCCACGAGAGGATGGGGTGTCATGGAAAGCTTTATTGATGATATAAAATTCATGAGGTTCCCCTCAAGGTCCCATCTCTGTCCATCTCGCCATGGCAGAAGTCCAAGCTTGTCTTCAGCCGGGCTAGAATTATGGCCACTGCCCAGAGTTCCTGCTCCATATTGAAGTCCAGTCCCGTTCAGCATCTGGCTAGCTTAGTTCATTGCATGTGGGGTCCACATGGCAAGGGGCCATGCAGCTGCTGAAGGCCGCGTGGCTGCGGAGAGAGAACAGGCAAGCCCACCGGCAAGCGCAGGTCACAGAGAAAGAGGGAAGGGACTCTGTCTGGGGATTTTAACCTGGAGCTTCTTCAAACTGGCCAATTAACAATTCACACACTCCTCATGGGGTCCACCCTTAGCCAATACGTTGTTCCCAAGCTAGACTGCCAGGCAAGCACCTCCCCTGTGCCACCCCGACTTCTCCTGCACATGTGCCTGTCTCCCCCTTTACCCCCAACAATCCAGTACTGGAGGGCGGAAGGAGGGGTGTTACCCTCCTTGGAGGATCAATGCTGCAGTTCCCTGGGCTGTGGAGCGGTAACTTGTTTGTGAAACCCACAGGCTGATGCTTTCTAGGTGAATATGCTCAGCAATGTCTGCCTCTCCCTTCGCTCTCTTCCTTTATCGGCATTAACTAGCCAATTATGACAATAACAGAAGTAGGATGGGCAGGACCTTGTGACGGACTGGAGAGAGAGAAAAATGTCAGTTTCCCCTTTAAGCTAAGAGATGCACTGCGGGACTCTGGCCTACAGGAGGAACTTGTACTTGGTGGCTGGATAGATAAAAAAGGAGGAGGCTCAGGTTTCTAGCTTGTGTATTTGCTATTATTCAAGGCAGAGAACCTTCACACAGATGCTCAGATTCTCTGTGGTCTGGCCCTGTCCTAGATCTTGCATTATACTACCATCAGCCCCCTATCATTTCTCAGTCCTGGGTCTTAACTCATACTGTTCCCTCTGCCCTATAATGCCCTCTCCTGTCTTCATCTCTTTAAGTCAACTCCATTTCAAATGTCACTTCTTCAAAAAAGTATTCGATTCCTTCAACCTCAGATACTTTTAAAATCTAATTTCTTTGTATTTGCCTTAAGTCTATTGCTTCGGTTTGTGAGTGAGTGCCTTGAGAGGGACAACTTTCCCTCATTCATCTTCCTATCTCCTCCAGCCTGGAACCTCGCCTGTAGTAGGATTCAATACATCTTTGTTGGATTGAAACAAAGAGCCAAAAAGATGTCTATCTATGAAGCGGGGATATTATTGCCACCTTCTTCATGGGGGGTTATGAAAGCTAGGCACATAAGTGCTCAATAAATGATATCATCCACACCATCATTTCCAAAAAGAATAAGTGTCACTCATTCTTGGTCTGACTTAATACTGAGCCTCTGTCTCCTTTTAATGAAGTTGAAGGATAAGGGCATTACTTTAGAAACTCCTGGGAAACTGTCCGCTGGAGTCAGAAAGCAGGGAGCCGCCATCCCGGCCCACTGGGCATTCCTTTACAACGTCCAGAGCTTCCTCTCTGGAGGCTTCTCCTGAATACTTCGGGTCTTTTCTTTCTGGTCATCGGGGAACAGTGCTCAGCTTTTGATCTCTGTGATTCTGGGAAATGAGGTGCTTGGGAAGAATCCCATCCAGCAGTTACCTCTTCTCACCTCAGCCCCTGCAGGCTGACTGCGGGATAGGCCAGTGCAGAGCCCCAGGCTGGGAGTGCGGGGAAGGGGGGGCGGTGGCTTGGCTTGGCTGTTCCAAAAGCAGTGAGCAGGCAATTGTGACAGTCCTTGAGCTTTATTTTTCTTTTTTAAATCTACTTTGAAGAATGCTGCGAGTCCCAAAGGAGCCCTTTTATGTAATTTTTTTTTCTTTTTCTTTAGAAGTTCCTCTAAAACCCATTAGGGAGATTTAACATATTCCAGATTTAGCACTTTAATGGGCTTTTGTTCCTGCCATAATTTTTTTCCCATTTTTAACTTCTCCTCTGATTTTTAATTAGCTATTTCTGGGATTATGAAGTTTGCAAATTCAACAGCAAAATTTCTGGAAAGACTTTTAATTGATGTGTGAGTTTATTGTGATGATTTTATGGATCCTGCCTGAAACGGAAGGTATGGGAAGACCTGTCCCAGACACGGATTCTCGAGCCAGCAGATTGCATTCGCCATGATGAACATTTAGGGGCACTAGACATCTTTTATAAAATCACAAAGACCCGCCTGGCTGGCATGGCTCAGTGGTTGAGTATCAGAACCAGGAACCAAGAGGTGGTAGGTTCAATTCCCAGTCAGGGCACATGCCTGGGTTGCAGGCTCAATCCCCAGTGGGGGTGCATGCAGGAGGCAGCCGATTGATGATATGTCCCTCTCATTGATGTTTCTATCTCTCTATCCCTCCCCCTTCTTCTCTCTCTCAAAATCAATAAAAACATATTTTTTAAAAAATAAATAATAAAATCACAAAGACCCTGTGTTTGGGAGTCGCTGTTTAACCTCCTTGGTGTTTTTGTTTTCCAGGAACCTCAGACAAGTCAAATCTGGAGCTAATCACTCTCACGTGCACCTGTGTGGCTGCGACCCTCTTCTGGCTGCTGTTAACTCTCTTCATCCGAAAACTGAAGAGGGTAAGAACATTTCAGATAGGTCCTGTGCTCCTTTTTGCATAATATTCTAAAATGCTCACCTGATATATGGGACAGGCACTAAACAAGCATTAGACCCTATCCCTCCCCTTACCTCTGGCTCCTACCCCTATCCTGGTAAGCACTGGAAAATGAATCATTAAAATGTCTCTCAGCCATAAAGTGGGATATTCAAAAGACAAGCTAGAGCAATGAAAAGATGAATATTTCCCAGGGACAAAAGGATATTTTTATATAAAAATATGTAATGAAGTCTTTAAATTTAATTTAGCATAAGACCTATGAAGTCTTAGTCTTCTTAACCTTATTCTCTGCTAAGAAAAAAAGAAAAAAGAGAAAGTCCCACCTGACTGCCTCTCACAATATAGAGACACAAAGGTGTGCACTGCTGTTCCAGACTCGCTGAGCCCTGGATCACACTCAGTTCCTAGAGTGCGGGGTTCAGGCTGGAATTCAGGACATCCGATTTCTATAATTCTGCCGACAGCACGACTTGCTTCTCTGAAGTCCCGTGGGGAAAGAGCCAACATTCATTCATCCACTTATGCCTCAAATATTTACTGTGTGCCTGCTCTATGCAGAGTGCCAGGCCAGTAGTAAGCAAATGCTACCGTCTGGGGCTTTAATCAAGTACACAGACAATGCAAAGTGTAACAACAGCGAGCTGAGTAAAAGATGCGTAAGACGGGTGGTCAGGCAAAGAAGCGGGGGCAAGTGCTGCAGGCAGAGAGGAGCGTGCACGAGGCTAGGGCAGGGCAGAGGGACACCATGAGAATGAGTGGTTGACAGAAGGCCAGAGGTTACAGTGGTGGAAACAAGGTATGAAGTGGGGCAGGAGGGGAGGGAAAGG